>NW_027555514.1:180025629-180175629 GCF_003287225.1 Phascolarctos cinereus | reverse complement strand
AAAATTTTTTTTGTAAAATGAATATTCCATAATTATGTTTTTAGCCATCAAGAGAAGTTAGAAGCAATGGTAGAGACTTGGTCTGTAGAGGTGTTCTAGAAGTTGTAAAGAATTATCAATTGATTTTTAACTCTAATAATTATTTTTTTCAATTATTTCTTAAGTTATTCTTGGTTAGACTCACTTAACTTCATTTTTAAGCCTTTTATATCCTTTTCAGTTTCTCCAATAGGCTTAGGTCCTTAGAACAAATAGATCCTAATGGGACAAAAATGCTGTGGTAATTAAATTTCAATTCAATTCATTTCAACAAAGCATTTATTGAGGGTCCACCAATATATGTCAGACACTATTCTAAGTGTTGGAATTATAAAGAACAACATCAAACAGTCCTTGTCCTCAAGAAACTTACATTCTATGGTACATGGTAACTAAGCCGAAACTCTGAAAATTCGGTGAAAGGGCAGTTAGGTGGTACAGTGGATAGAGTAACCAACCCTGGAGTCAGAAGGACCCGAGTTCAAATCAACCCTCAGACACTTACTATCTGTCCGACCCTGGGCAAGTCACTTAACACTGATTATCTCCTCTTGAGAATAAATTCAAAGACACCATGGAAATATGGCTGGATGTGCCAAGATGTTATAACCTAGGTTTAAAAATATTGTCTTGGTCATAAAAAAGGATACAGGCTCCAGTCATTATTTTTCTGTAACATAGTAGTGCCATCAGAAAGAGTCTGAGTCCTTTTTGATGAACGACAATTACAGGGAGTTATAGGGGGTAAATCAGTGTTAGGGTATAGTCCAAGTACCATGCCTGTACAGAAATCCCTTCCACAACATACCCTCTTACTAATCCCTTGATGTACATGGATTTCATCAAGATACATAGCTCTACAAAGTAAACAAAGAAAGAAAGAAACAAACAAAAACAGTTTCTGCCTCTCTTGGAATCTTTCTCCAGTTTTCCCAAAGTATCACTTTGGACTCAATACATTTCTTAATGTACAGCAAGGAAACATAGAAAATAAAGGCTTTGAGCCTGAATCCAGAGATCAAATTGAATTTATCTAGTAGGAATATTTACAAATACTTTGCTCTGGGTGGAGCCAAGATGGCGAAGTGAAAGCAGTGACTTGTTTGAGCTCTCCCCCAAGCCCCTCCAAATATCTGTTACAAAATGGCTCTAAACAAATTCTAAAGCAGCAGAACCCACAAAAAGACAGAGTGAAACAAATTTCCAGCCCAAGACAACCTGTATGGTGGATCAGAAAGGTATATCACGCTTTGCAGGGAGAGAGGTGCAGTGCAGTGTGGGCTTGCAGGGCACAGGGAACCTGGAGCAGGTAGCTGTGGTGGTTTCCCATGAACCCATGAACGCCAAAGACGACCTAGGAGGTTAGTGGGAAAAGTGTTTCTGCAGTAAGAGAAACTCGGGGTCTCAGCCCCGTTCCCCAAGGAGCTCGGCCCAGGGCTGTGGCTGCCTCCTGAGCTTCCAGTCCACAGACTGAGGGGGAATTGAGTGGCTGATTAGATGGGGATTGCAGGGACCTCTTTGCCAGTGCTGAGGCAGGAATCATTGCTTTGCCTGTGCTTGGATCTGGGTCACACTTCTGGGTGGCAGTTCTGTGAGGAGGAGCGCTGGCGCAGTGGAGCTTGTAGTAGCTGGGGAAAGGAAATTCTCCTCATAGTTCCAAGACAGAAAAGACTGCTTCTGGTTGGTCACTCATAGGCCAGAGCACAGGCCAGGAAAAGAGTAAACACCTAGTCTTTTATCATACCACTTTGAAGAACTGAAAATTTACAAGTCTCTACAAGTATCTCTGAAAACAGCTGTACAAACCCCTGAAGCTTGGGACAGTACATTCTCCACATCGGAAGACTCTTACCTTAACAAAGAGTTTAAAACTCAAGTAGTTGGCTGGGATGATGAGCAAACCTCACAACAGTCAGACTATATTATCTTAGTTTGGTGACAAAGAAGATCAAAACATACAACCAGAAGAAGACAACAAAGTCAAAGCTCCTACATCTAAAGCCTTCAAGAAAAATATGAATCAGTCCCAGGCCTTGGAAGAGCTCAAAAGGGATTTTGAGAAGCAAGTAAGAGAAGTAGAGGAAAAACTGGGAAGAGAAATGAGAGTGATGCAAGAAAATCATGAAAAACAAGTCAACAGCTTGCTAAAGGAGACCCCAAAAAATACTGAAGAAAATAACACCTTAAAAAATAGCCTAACCCAAATGGCAAAAGAGGTCCAAAAAGCCAATGAGGAGAAGAATGCCCTAAAAAGAAAAATTGGCCAAATGGAAAAGGAAGTCCAAAAGCTTACTGAAGAAAATTTCCTTAAAAATTAGAATAGAGCAATTGGAAGTAGTGACTTTATGAGAAATCAAGACACTGTAAAACAAATCCAAAAGAATGAAAAATTAGAAAACAATGTGAAATATCTCATTGGAAAAACAACTGACCTGGAAAATAGATCCAGGAAGAGAATTTAAAAATTATTGGACTATCTGAAAGCCATGATCAAAAAAAGAGCCTAGACATCATCTTTCAAGAAATTATCAAGGAAAACTGCCCTGATATATTAGAACCAGAGGGCAAAATAGAAATTGAAAGAATCCACTGATCTCCTCCTGAAAGAGATCCCCAAAGGAAAACTCCTAGGAATATTGTAGCCAAATTCCAGAGTTCCCAGGTCAAGGAGAAAATATTACAAGAGCCAGAAAGAAACAATTCAAGTACTGTGGAAACACAATCAGGATAACACAAGATTTAGCAGCTTCTACATTAAAGGACCACAGGGCATGGAATATAATATTCTGGAGGGCAAAGGAGATAGGATTACAACCAAGAATCACCTACCCAGCAAAACTGAGTATAATCCTTCAGGGGAAAAAATGGTCATTCAGTGAAATAGAGGACTTTCAAGCATTCCTGATGAAAAGACCAGAGCTGAATAGAAAATTTGACTTTCAAATACAGGACTCAAGTGGAACATGAAGAGGTAAACAGGAAAGAGAAATCATAAGAGACTTATTAAGATTGAACTGTTTACATTCCTGCATGGAAAGATATTTATAACTCATGAGACCTTTGTCAGTATTAGGGTAGTTGGAGGAAAAAAATTATATGTATGTATATGTAGATAGATAGATAGAGGGCACAGAGTGAGCTGAAGATGAAAAAGTCCTATCTGGAGAATAAAATTAAGGGGTGAGAGGATTATACTAGGAGAAGGAGAAAGGGAGAGGTAGAATGGGGTAAATTATCTCACAAAACAGAAAGAAAGCTCTTACAGTGAGGGGAAATGGGGAAGGTGAGAGGAATGAGGAATCTTATTCTCATAGGATTTGGCTTAAGGAGAGAATAACATACACACTCAATTGGGTATGGAAATCTGTTTTACCCCACAGGAAAAAGGGGGGAGGGGACAAAAGGGCAGATTGGGAAAGCGGCAGTCAGAAGCAAATACTTCTGAGGAGGGACAGGGTCAAAAGAAAGAATAGAATAAATGGGGGGGCAGCATAGGATTAAGGGAAATAGAGTTAGTTTTTAACATGTCTACTATGGAGTGTTTTGCATAACTGCACATGTATCCTGTTATTGAGTTGCTTGCCTTTTCAATGAGGGTGGATGGGGAGGGAGGAAGGGAGAAAACTTGGAACCCAAAATTTTAAAAACACATGTTTAAAAAAAATGTTTTCACATGCAACTTGGAAATAAGGAATATGGGAAATGGCGTACAGAAATCTATCCTGCCCTACAGGAAAATAGAAAGGGAAGAGGATAAGAGAAGGGGAGGGAGAGATAGAAGGAAGGCAGACTAGGAAGGGTATTCAGAATGCATGCCATCTTGGGTGGGGGAGGGGTGAGATGGGGTGAAAAATTGGAATTCAAAATCTTGTGGAAGTAAATGTTGAAAACTAAAAATAAATAAATTTATTTTAAAAATAAAAAAATAAAAATAAATAAATGATTCACAAATGGAAAAAAAACCCCAAATACTTTGTTCTTATCCATCAAAATACATGAAGACAGAGCTATCAAGGAGAAAGCTATATGGTTGTGTATGTCAAGAGAATTACTCCTCTTAAAATAAAAGTCCAATGGGAAGAATGCATGTAAAGTGATTAATGTTTATTGTTCAATCACGTCAAATTCTCTGTGACTACATTTGGGGTTTTCTTGGCAAAAGTACTGAAGTGATTTGCCATTTCCTTCTAGATTTTATTTTACAGATAAGGGACTGAGGCAAAAAGGGTTAAGTGACTTACCCAGGGTATCTGAGGCTGGATTTGAACTCTTGAAGATGAATTTTTCTGACTCTAGGCCCAATGCTTTATCCATTGTGCCCCCTAGCTTCCCCAAAGCAATTTATAGCTACAAGATAGTCTTAAAGCCTTTCAGAATTATAAAGTAGACCATAATAAACTTGAAATACAGTCTTACAAAACACATAAAATATTAATGAAAGATGATGATGATGATGATGATGATGACGGTAGAAGTTAAATGTACATAGAGCTTTATATTTTGCCAAGCACTTAACAAACATTCTCACCAAAACCTAGTATGTAGGTTGTTGTACTATGTGCTGGAAATGCAAAGACAGAAAAACAATTTAACCTGCTCTCAAGCTACTTACATTCTCCTGGCTATACAATATGTATCCAAATAAGACTAGGACAAGGAAAGTTGAAGAGGAAGAGAGTACAAATGTTTTCTGAGACCAAGTTAGCCTTCATGGAGAATGTGGTAGCTAAGATGAGACATAGAGGAATTAAGTTTCTAGATGAGGCAGGAGTGCATGCCAACCAATGATTTGGGGGAGATTTTCTAATTGTTGATAGCCTTTCAAGGACAGGTAATAGCTCATTTGGCTAGCAGGCAAAGTTTATAAAAAGGAATGTAGAGAAGGTTAGATGCTATTGTAATACCTGGTATATGGGGTGGGTCTCCCACTATGTAGTGCCTGACACAACATGAACATGTGGACACCTACTTATCTTCTTGGCTTGCTTAATGACTCCAACCTGCTTTTATACTGGCAGATTTACATGCCCAGAGGAGGATCATCAGCACATGGTTGTATTAAAATTCTCTCAGGATGGGTTAATCTAGTAAAGTAGAAATACACTATCTCTGTTCCCCACTCTACCTCTTTGAGGCCTCATTGATGCATTTCTTTTTGAACAAGCAAATCCCTAAAATGAAACTTTCAGATTTTTAAATATAAGCACTATATTAACAGTAAACTAAAAGGAATACTAATAACATCATGGGTACTCACCTAAAAAAAAAAACCAAATGAACAATAAAACATACAACAATGTAAACATAAAACTGATTCAAACTCTCCCAGAAATGTTCTAAGTATTTTTGGGGAAGAATAGATATACATTTATAGAAACTTCCTGGAAAGGTACATAGTTGAGAAATACTCTTACCCATGACAATTCACAAGTCGAGAACTATAAACTTTCATGTCTTCTTTCTTACCATCTATCTATAAAGAACCTTAATGAATGTAGCTTCTGTGTTGAATAGATTGCTTCCACTGCTAAGCAAAGTTGATTCATATTTTTCTTTGACTGAAACCTCAGTGTCTCAACCAAACTATTTGATTCTCTAAATGATTTCTCTGTTTGTTTCCAATATGTTCTTTTGTTTAGTTTTGGTCTTACTCATGAACAGCAAATACAGCATCTATCACTATCTAGCAGGAAAATCATGTGGCAAAAATCTGTTTTAGGAAGATTATTTTAGCAGGTATATGGAGAATGGATTGAAGAGGGAATATTTTAGATCTAAATTTGGAACAAGTCATTTTTCCTTTCTGATTATGTTTTCTGACCAGTGAAATGGGGATAATTCCTCTTCTGCATGTGGTAAAGAGTGAATAAACAGAATCTCAGAGTTGGAAAGAGACTAAGAGGGCATCTTCCCCAGGTACATCAGAGATTACTGTTCTTATTCCCAGGCTAAAAAACATAGTCCTTTTGTACACCAAATTGAGTTACCCTTTAACTCAACCCTACCCCTGGAGTAATCTATGTATTAAACAAGATCTATCCAGTTTGAAATTATTTATCTTTGTCCTTCCATTTTCCTTCCTCCGGTTACAAATCATAAGCCACTTGACCTTCTTTTCCTGTCCCCAACTCAGCTTAGAGGGAAAAGTGGGTTATCAAGGCTTAGCATCCCAGGCCCTTGCTCCTAATCACAACTTAATTGAGTCTAGGAGCAGTAGTACAATCCACCTTCAATTCATTATTATCCCTGTTCCTTTTCCTATCCTGTACTTCTTACATTACTGGATACCTGAAAGAAAACTATTTTCAACTCTCAAATCCTACTTCCCATTTCCTATTCCTAATTTTTCTTCCTTATCCTCCTCAAGCATACCCTACCTATATCCCTTTCCAACTCTGCCCACTCCATTCACTGTGAGCTCTGGAATTCCTGTTATACAATAAACAAACTTCCCTTCATGCTGAACTCTTTCTTCCATAGTCTTTCTGAATACTTGCTTTCACTGAAAACTGGATTCACCTTGATGACTTACATCTCTGCCATCCTCTAGTACTGGATCTACCTTCTGTCAGGATCTCTAACACACTGGTCCTAAAAAGAGAATCACAACAGTACTTTGTTCATCAAAGGAGCAGGACTACAGGACCACAAAAAGAGCAGGATTTGCATGAGGGTTCTCCAGTAGGACCTCTAGATCTCTTAAACTGATGAGGTTAGCTGGAGATTCCATCAAGAAAGGATGAATACAAAACAATAGAGGTGTCAAATGTTTCATAGATTAGGGAAGGATTTTCATATGAGATGGAGGGCAATTCAGACACTCATAGAGAGCAATAATGGGGTGCAGGATGGATATATAAAAAATAAGGTTTAGTTTTGTTGGGTGAAAAGAACATTATTCTGCATTCTAGTCTAGCCTCCGCTACCACCTATTGATGTAATAATATACTCTTTTCTTTGCCTCAGAATCTTTGTAGCTTCTTCATCTGTAGTCAATTAAACTACATTTATGGATTATTGTCATTGCTCACTGAGCATTTATGTCCAAAGGAAGAAGTCATATGTCAGTCATTTGCTGGCTCACTGGGGAGCCATTCTTAATGATGGTCCTCTCTAATCTCTCTATATAACCAATCACAATAATAACAATATTAATATAGTGTTTAAAGATTTCCAAAGTAATTTACAAAATCTTTTCAACCTTACAGCAACTCTGTGGGTTAGGTAACACAATTGTTATTATTCCCATTTCACAGATGAACAAACTGTGCCTCATAGAGATTGAGTGCTTTGGCCATGGTAATATATCTAGTAAGTATTAAAGGTTGGACTTGAACCCAGATTTTCCTTGCACCAAGTTACATACTACATACATTAGACCACATTGCTTCATTACTAAAGTTTCACAGAAAAACCAGTTATTCCCAGTGACCCCTCTTTTCCCTGTGAATAAGATGCTGACTTAACTCCAGTTCTTTCACATGGATTACAGAGTAGTCAAGCTTCTACACTGTCACTAAATTCTGTAGTCTTTCCCTTTTTATGATGTAGCATGGGAAAATTTCTCACCCAATATCATGTGGGACATAATCTTGTTCCTGTCAACCCTTGTGAGATCACTAGCCCTGACCTTATTACATCCCTCACTCTTCCTTCTGTTATTACTGACATCACCGCTGTCACATTAATGGTGTTCTACAACCTTTGGTAAGCCTATTATCTTACCTTAAGGGTATATAAAGGTAAATTCAAAGAACTGGCTTTCCTGATTTGGGTATGTTGCAAAGTTGATGATGGTTGTCTGGAACTTAAAAATCTCTCTGGCAAAGGTTATCTTGTTTCTGCAGGATTTACAAATTTTATATATTCTGGATCTTATGAATTTGTTGGTTTCTGTTAATAATTTGCAAGTCTGCTCTTATTTCTATGGTGATTACATAACCTTTGCCCTCTGGATTTTCCAAATACATCTTGTTTCTTTAGAACTTACAAATTTTGCTCCCATAGGTTTGAAAAATATTTGTCTTATTTTCATAACATTTACAATTTTCCTCATATGTTAAAAACTTCATGTTCTTCCATGAGATTTATGAATCTCTCCTCAGAGATCTATCTTACTAAAAAGAATGAACCATCCCACAAATTATGCAAAAGAAAAAGAATATGCTGGCAAGCTTCTGATGCTCCTATTTTCAATAACTTCATCAAATTTCTATATACCTTAAAATAAAGGGTCAGTATCTGAGCAAGACATGGGTCATGACACATCTGAAGCATTTATTTGGTTGTCAATATACTGATTATAAGAAAATAGTTCAATCAGTAGGTCAATAAGCATTTACTACTATGTAGCAGGCACTGTGTTAAATTCTGAGGTTACAAAGAAAGGCAAAATATATCCTCTTCTCTCCAGGAGCTCACATTCTAATGTGGTAGATATGTAAATGGTTTTGTATATACAAGATACATACAGGATAAATTAGAGCTAATCAATAGAAGAAAAGCATTAACATTAAGAAAGATCAATATTTATACCACGTGGAAGGAGGTTCTGGTATTGGGACTATTACAACCATAGCCACTTTAATATCCAGTTTTAGAGTAAGTGTAACTTCATTTTACATGTTGTTGCAAAGGCTCTATCTTTTCTTTCTGTCACTGTTTTTCAGAAGCATCCCTCTCCTTTCCCCCTTCCCCTCCCCACTTAGCCTATTGTGCTAAATATGAAGATGAGTCTAACAACAAGGAAATTATAAATATGGGTGTGGAACTATCTGAGGAATTACCACCTGTTGCTTGAACTTTTTTGTATGAATAAGGAAGATAATAGCTTCAGTCCAAGTTGAGAGTTACCCTAGCTCAGTATCATGGTATGTAGCCATCTAGTTCTGGGGTGGGTATATTTTATTTTCAACATTTAAACTTTTTCTCTATGAATATGTGTGTGCTTGACTATTAAGTTTGCTTGTGCTGTGTCCCTGTTCTAAAAATAATTACTACTGCTCAGGCCAAGGAGATTCAGGCATGCACCTCTCCACTCCAGGGTCCTCTTTACTCTGAATGCTGGTGGGCACAGTTCTAGGGGAGCCTAACCAAATAAAAAGGATCATCAAGCTTTTTCCCCCAGTTTGGCGCTGCATAATTTCAACCTGGAGCTCTACTTTAGGCAGAGTGGATAAGGTGGTACCCTCAAAGCCAGGAAGACCTGAGTTCAAATCCTCCCTTTAACATACCTGGGTATGCCATTTCATCTCTCAGTGCTCTACAGAACTGTTTAAGACCTGACCTGCAATTACTAGAGGGGATTTCTTAATACAGGAGTTCCCTATATCAATGAATTCACGGGTCCAATCCATGCTCTACTCCTAGACTATTCCCAAAGGTGGGGTTCAAAATGTACAATATGAATCATGCAAAGGACAGCTATTTGTTTTTTACATATGAGAAATGCTTAGCACAAAAGGTAATCACAAGTAATCAACAACAAAGACTTAAAAGCAGCAGTAATAACTATTGTTATACTGTTCCAAGAGGTTGAGATTTAAAACCATCAAAACACAAAGTACTTGACAGGACTGATGAATAGACATTTTATATTTCAACTTGACCCTGTACTGTCTAAACAATTCCTCTAGTTTCATATCATTGGTTGAAACAGACTCATTCTCTTGCCAGTAGTTTCTTTTTTTGATGCAGAATTTCATCTTGCTCTCAGTCAGTTTTAACCAAAGATATCAGGATTGCTAGACCTTTTGAACTCACCAGATTACATATTTCACCTGTACTTAGAAAAAGAACACAAAGTAGAAGATACCAGAGAGTCCCGGATTCAAGCTCCTTATGTTGAGCCCCTCCCCCATCTCTAACCGAGCCATATGTTATATTTGTACCCAAAATGACCAGCTACAAAGCCTTCTTGATGAGAAAAATTGATGTTTGTTGTTGCCTATCATGTTCAACTTTTTTTTTTAAGCATAAACATACATGAGTGATTTTTTTTCATATTTTATTCTACACAGTCCCTTGAATTTTTAAGCCACTTTTCCCCGTAGGAGTCAGTGAAATGAAGTAATTTTATGAAAAACTACTTTGTGGTAAACCATTAGATCTCCTTTTCCTCTAAGGATTTACTGCAATCTATGTTGAGGGGAGCAGTGGTAGCAAGAATTTTAGATTTTTTTGGAGAGTTTTGAATGACATCATTTCACAAACATTCTGTGGGTGGGACAGGGTGTCCCAGCAGGGCCGGGTCCCTTCTATTATTCAGGACACTGCCTGAAATCAAGATTCAATAGTGTGCTGAATCTAATTGCAGTTTTGGGGTATAGATTTAAGCAATTAATGTTTCCATGGTTACAATTGGTAGTGTAGATAAACTATTGAGGGAAATAGCTATGGTTCCAAGGCCATCATTTTTTATGCATTTAATTCAACATTTTATATTTTTTCAGACACTCTGAAATCCCGACTTTTGTTTAGGAAGTGGAGCATTACACTCTAGTAGGGAAAGATTAATATGGAAAAGGTTTCAAATGAACTCTATTCTTTTTCATCTAAGATAGTTTGATGAACAACAAAAAGACATATACCATGGCATATAAATTAATGCAAATAAGGGTAATTCCTGTTGCCAATTAAATATTATTTAAAATCAAAATAATTAAAGTTCATTAATAAAAGTTTGGCTTTTGGGGGAAGGAATGAAATGATTTATTTGGGTGAAAAAGAATCACATGATTTTAAAATTGATACTCCCTCCAAAAATACACAATTAAAGCCAATTCTTTGGAGGTGTGGGAGTAGAAGTAGGCAATAATGTATGGGACAAGATACTTTTCATGGAGGTAAAACCATTGGGTACAGTAGCTGGGGAAGAGCAAAAGAGAGTGTGGTAGGACAAGGAGAATGATAAGAAGTGGTTTGAAGGAGAAATAAGGTAGGTCTAGGCAAAGGGGATCTGGTAAATTAGAAGACATTAGAAAAGAGATGAGTGGTTTGATGCAGAAATGGTGTGGACAATTGGAGAGAGTCTTTTTTAAAAATCAGATCTCTCTTTTGTTCTTTAGCATCTAATAAACTTCAGGTTCATCTTTAAAAGTGCTAGAAATCATAGTAAGATTTTGGGATAATAGGCTTGTTCATGGTAGAACATGCATTGAATTTTGTTCTAACTCATAATTATTTGTTCAGTAATCGTTTCACAACTCTGTTGTTCTTTTTTCTTAAATCAAAGATTTTTTTAAAGTCACTTTCCAACAAATAAAAGACAGAAAAAAAAAAGATTGAACTTCCAGTGGGCAGCACCTGCTTATAAATAAGAGTAATGGTGAGGGATGTGGGGATTGGTTTTAATTTGATTCTTGGTAAAATATCTCTATTTTCAAAATAGAAATTTTTGAGCTAAAAATGGGTAATGGTGCTAAAGTCACTTATGTTTTGGGTTAAATTGTGCCAAAGATTGCATTTAGAAGGTATTAGGCAAAATGAACACATGAGTAGTCTGCAGGTCAGTTGGAAAAATCCAGTCACTAGCATCAGATCAGAGAATAACTTGATGTGGGTAATCTCTAAAGTTCCTTGCAGATCCAAATTTATGATTTTGTGTTTAGTTATGTATGGCTATTTTTGAATTTTTTTTTTGATAGGTGAGTTTTTAACTCTTTGAATATTTTAAGAAACAGTTTTGAAAACAAGGTTGTGGAGACATAGGAATAGTGAAATCAGAAAAAAAGATAGAATATGTTGCTTCTATATCTATCCTTCTAATTTATCTCCTGTTTAGTTGCATGTGAAATTTGGGGTAGGATGGGCGGGGTGGAGGAATCAGTGAAATCAAAGAATGGGAGAGAGAAAAGCTTTTCTGAATTTATGCTTCTTTTTATACATTCCTTCAGGTTGCTAGCAGCTGTGGGGTTTTTTAAAATTTTTTAAAATTTCATTACAGAATTTTTAGAATATTTGGCTGGATCAATTCAAGAGTTCATTTAAAAAAAATTAGTTTATTTTCAATTCACAGAACAAAATAAGCATTTCCACAATGCAGTACAATAAAAAAAAAATGATTGCACATGAAACTGCAAATCTACCTTGCACAGCTTGCTGTTCCCTCCAAATATACAACAAAGTTATCATGTAAATTTCTTTTTTTTCTTTTTTTCCTTTCCTCCCCACTCTCAAGATGGTTATCATTAGACAGAAATATACATACACGCATATATGTCCTTTTTAAAAATTTGTGTATTTATAATAGTCAAAATGACTCAGTCACTCAAAATCATTCTTAAAACAATATTGCTGTTGCTATATACAGTGTTGTCTTAGCTCTGCTCACTTCACTCACTTGTTTTGTGCAAGTCCTTCCGTGGCTTTCTAAGATCATTGAGCTTCTTAATGATCAGAGATTGATTTGAGGACATCTCCCCAATAAACTACACATTCTGCGAGGAGCTACTCCTGTCCCCTTATGTTTTACACATTTGTAAGTTGGAGAGGAAAATTATCTTTTTAACATAAATATTGGGGGTGGAAATGGATAATATGTCAGGTATGCCAAGTAATAAATTATTTTTTTTTAATTTATCAATTAATGCGGGGAACAGGAGGGGGCAGATAAGCTAATGAGCTGTATAATTTACAAACTATGTCAATTGTTTTAAAGTAAGGACACTGTTTGATCCTTAAGAGACCCTCAAATGTTGATTATTGGCAAGTATCAATGCAGAGTAGTAGAGAAGGGGTCAGCTCCCTCAGAATAGGGATTGTTTCATTCATTATATTTATATTCCCAGTATATATCACAGCGAGAGCATATAATAGTCACTTAATAAATGCCTTTTGATTGACTATATTGTGACATTCCTAGGAAACTATAAGGAAATTGATAGAAAAAAAAGACCATCTGTGTAAATATTCTTCCCCTCTGAAATAAAGAGGAAAGTGTCATTAAACTAGCCCTGGAAATGAAGGGGAATCTGAAATCAACAGACTACTCCTATAAATTTCCCTAGAAATGAAATGAGTAGGTCCAACTGACTGCCCCTTATAAATACTGGAAATAAAGGGGAGGATGGGTTCAAGTTGACACTCCTTTAAACCTTCTGGAAATAAACAGGATAATTTCTGGAAATGAAGGCATCAAGAGGGTACTCTTAAAAACCCTTGGAATAACCAATCCTACCCTTATTTAATCACCACTTACCCTTGTTAATAAAAGGCTATGTGTGTTTGTGTTTATGTGGGCACACGCATATAAGTGTAGAGGGATTCAAGCTGTTGAGATAGTAGGGAGAGCACCCTAATCTTAGGGTTTTCACTCTATTATCGACTAGATTATCTTGTGATTCCTCCTGAACCCCCACCCCCAGAAATAAGTGTGTTAGTAATGTTGACAGCTCATAAAAGTCACCTTAGTCACATTAGTGAGCTGGAGTTGTCTAATAAGGGCTGTGATGTTTAAAAAGTTCAAGAGACATATTTTCTAGGTAATAATGTTACCATTTTATTAATAAAAGAGATTAATGACATTCTTGAATGCCAAAGACCCCCATGACAGTGGGCTCACAGTTTATATACCCTTGGAAGAGTGGGCATTCCTGAGGGTAGAAATAAACTCTGATTGTTTAACAATAAGAGAAAAAAATATAATGAGTGAAGGGCTATATTACAAGGAGAGGCTTAGGGTTATGTGGATCACTTAAGTCTTGGTGAAAGATACTTATTAATTTCCATATCAACTGTCTGACAAAGGGAGAATCCACATTTTTCCAGACCTATCTGAGTAAAGACAGGTCTTTACTGATAAAGACCTAAACTTAAAATTTCTTTTACTATCTTTGATTAGTTCTTAGCCTGGGTAAGTCTTTGCCCAAGATTTCCTACACTGTTTGAATTCTGGATGAGGAAGTAGAAAAGGAGAAAAAACTTGGTCCTAATGCAATAATTAGTTATTAATACAAGTGAAAAATAATCATTTCTCTCAGGGCTTAGTCACTGGTAAACAAAAAATGCATAGAGGAGCTCTTATCGATTTAGAGTAGAGGCCTTGATAGCATTACAATCACCATTTCTCAGAGTATCAGTCTCATGCAAAAGAATTATTTATTTAGGCTTAAGATTGAATGTCATAGAACATGACATTGTTAAATTGTTAATTATTGTGCATGAGCATTTACACTTTGGAAATCAGCAAAACAACAATTCAGGGTTTGATTTATTGTTTTGTTGATTCTCTAGATTTAAGAAACTTATGGAGATGATATTAATAATGCAGATTACACTTAAAGTGTAGCTTATGTACTTTTTTTTTCTTTTTTTGGAGAATTTGTGGCTATACATTTACCGGCATAACCTTGCCTTGGTGGCTATGAAAGCAGCACACATGGCAACACAGCCATGATATTTATGAAAGCAGCGTCTTTGCTATAAGATCCAGAGATTCAATTAAAGTTAAGATAACATTAGGTATATGTACGTGTGTGTGTGTTAGTGTGTCTGTGTGTTATATAAAATGGTTACCCCATTTCTCTCAAATCTCAGACTCCATAACACAAAAGGAAAGAAAAAACCTAGTATCTTTGGAGAGCTCATCCAAAAGCCTATGCCCTAATTATAAAATATGAGATATGAGTTTTTATCTGACTAATGATGAGACAGTGAAAATAACCAACCCTCCTAATAAAACAATAATGCCTTGAGTTAGTAATCTGAAACTGTAAAAATACACACACATGATTGCAGATATAATTTGATTAGAATTTTGGATGAGATTGAATCTGAGTTTTTCATACCTATATCATGGGTTTTAAGAGCCAGGCCCATGGTCTCACAGATAGGAAATTTTCCCATTTAAAGAGGAAGCAACATTTGTGGTGAGACTAAGCAGAAAGTATTCTCCCATTGCCATCAAAAGGCATATAATTCATATAGACCTGGAACTGACTGTAGAATCTGAAAGTGCGAGGTGCTACTACTCTGTGGATAGCTATTGCCATTTTCCTTTGCATGGAGCATCAGTGACTCAGTAACAAAAACACTTTTACCTGGATTCAAAATGAAATCAATTCAAAATTACAGTTTCAAGAGGTTCAATCTCACATAGTAAATTTCACTGTTTACAGTTAAGACTGCAGTTGCTGTATTTACATCAATAATCAAAGACATTGGGGTTGTTTGACACTTTCAATACAATAGGAATTAATATAACGTTGATGAATCTTATGTATCCACTGGGTTTAATATCAGCTGTTTAAATATATCTAATTCCTCTTTCATTGGTGCTAATGACAAGTCCTTTATATGCTTATCAAATTGGGAAATTCTCACCTCTCCAAAATGGGGTTGTTGTTCATAGAGCACACATGGGTGTACCAAAAGAAATAGATACTCACCAAAAGATATTTGTGATTGTACAGTTGCTGTTCAATGGCATTCAATCTCAAAACCTAAATAAATAGATATATTATGAAAGAGATACCCTGGGAAATGAGGACTGTGATGCTATTTAGGCCTCTAATCTAAATGGACTAGGAGTTCCTCTACAAAGTCTCTCAGAAATAAGATTCATCCCCTTGCTGTACACAGTTGAGACAGAGACTCCAGGTAAGAGAGAAAATATTTTGGTGGATGACTTCTAAGTTAAAATTAGAGTCTGTTTTACATGAACCCTCAGAACTAAGTGTTACTACCCTGTTACCCATGGGTGTGGTATAGCCTCAATCTAAGAAAATAAATCATCTCATTGAATCATCTGAGGGCCAGGAAGGTTAAAGAAATCCTGAAAAAAATCCCCAGTGTCTATCAGAGTCCCCCATCCCAGACCTCTGAAATCAACAAAACTAGTTCTGATTTGGAACTTCCCGACAAATACCTCAATACATTCTATTACCCTTCTCCCCCCAAGCCAGGAGCACCTATGTCCCACAGTGAGGAGCCAGACCTCGAAATCTTTCTTGAAATAGTGAGGAGATGGGAGTAGGCCATAAAAGCATGCTAGCACTGTGATGAATTTAGGTTTCTCAACCTGGATGATGAAATTCCTTTAACAAGGCCTCGGTGGGTATCATTATGATCATTCAGAATGACCTAAATGAGCCTTAGAGACAGTAAGTTCCAAAGATTTGGTATAGATTGAATTTAGAAGTACAAGCTTACATTTCTCTTTTTTTTTTCTCATAAAGGCAAAAGGATAGTAAGTTGTAAATCAGTTCCTACAGTACTTTTTTAACAAATGATACTCTGAAATACTTGGGGGGGGGGGTGATCTCTTGAGGCTGATAATGACTGTGGTTCAAATTAGAATGATGGGTAGAACTCACAGAAAATTCAAATTGTTAGTTTGTAGTAAGATGAATGATATTTAATCCTATCTCGTGGATTTTATTTGTTTTGGAACTAACTTGTTCTTTGCCTTAGTACCTGGGCATCTTCAAATGTGATCATTTGAGTACATAGCTAATGGAACTGAACTTTTCCTTACATTGTTGTTTTTCGCTCAGAGGATGAGTGGCGGCAATTCCCCCCAAGGGGACATACAACTCCCAAACTATTTTTAATGCTATTATGTGATGATCATTATTATAGAGCCCTAGCTATAAAATCATTTATCGATATAGACTACATTTGTGGCAAGTGACTTTGGTTTTTGATATAATAAAAATGACAGCCACCTATCTTAATGTTTTGAGTTGTTCACCAGCAAGTAAAAAGGGGGACTACTGAGCCATTGATTGGCACTATGGAAGAACCCTTTGTAATTCAGATGAATGAATGAGTGAATGAAAACACCTTTATTAAACAATTTTTTTAATGCTGGACATACACATAGAAAAAAGCAAGAAAGCCCTTTATATTAAACAAATCACACTCCAATTGAGAGAAACAACACATGAAAGAATTTAGTTGAAGAGCATGCAGAAAGGCTTTGAAGTTCTAAGGTTGTAGCAGCTGGGCTGATGGCAAGTCCCAAGGATGTCTCAGATGCCTCTCTGGCATAACACAAGGCACTGGCCAATGCAGGAATGAAAAGGCTTGCTAGAATCAGAAGCTTTGGGATTAATGTTAAGTCTTTCACAGACCACAAATATAATGGTTTGTACCATAGTTTGCATATATCCAGAAATATTATGGGCATCTCAGCTACCTGAGAACAGTCAAAAAATTTTAACCTGTCAAAAAACAAACATACTCCAAAACATTGTGTATGACTTTGAATGCATGCAAGAGATGAGTGTTCATACCATGAATTTTATTTATTCTGAACACATGTATAAGTATGAGCAAGAATGAAAATTAAAGCATATATCATTCACAGAACAGTTTGTGCAAAAATTCATAAATGTCAAATTTAAAAAAGCTTTATGTTTGTTGCTCTTAAGTCAAAATCTTATGACAAGTACTTTATGGCTTTATAGCTTTTGCCTGAAAAATTGGAAGCAGAGGTCCTGCCATAGGGTGGAAAGCACAGGGTATATAGAGATCAAAGCTTTAAATATACACTTTTAAGACATTCTGCCTATGAAGCTGATCAAATTCCACAGGCTATGAGGATTCTTGTGAGCAAGTGGGAATTTTCCACACTTTTATCCGGCAATACACTGTAAAAATTACATAGGACCCTTGCTGGATTTTATATTATGGACAGGATCACCTGGGGCTGGTGAGCAGGTTCAATTTGTTCAATGGCAGAAAGAAAACAAAGGCAACATTTAAAAAAGATTCCAGTGGAAATTATTGTATTTCTTAAAGCAGCATGTATATGTTTGAATGAATGCACAGGTCCATGTGTGCATGCATGGGTGTGTGTGTGTGTGTGTGTGTGTGTGTGTGTGTGTGTGTGTGTGTGTGCGCGCGTATGAGTGAGTGTGTTGTGCCCTTATATGCCTCTGGCCATGACCAACAAGGATGTTTTTAATTGATTCAAAGACTCATAGCTCCTTGATGCATCTCACATATGTTACCAGTACAAGCCTTTCCAATCTTTTTACACTTTTCCATTCTCCCCACTTTACAATCCAACTACATTGGCCTACCTGCAGTTCCATCAAAAGAACATTTCATCCTTGCCCTCCATTCCTGGTATGATCTGCCTCATCATATGTACTTCTTGGGCTCCTTGACCTTCAATATTTAGCTGAAGTCCCACCTTTTGCAGGACGTCTTTCCCAGGTGCCCCCCACCTCAGCTAAAACTACTTTCCCCTCTCAAATTACCTTTCATCTTTTATGACATATCTTCTTTGTACCTAGTTGTTTATACACATGTTCCTGGAGAGCAAAGACTATGCTTTTCTTTTTGCTTTTTTTTTATGTCTCTAGCACTTAGCTCAGCACCTGGCACATAATGTGTGCTTCATAAACATATACTGAAAGGTTGACTAACATCAAACTCTCTCAATACCTCATGTTGGTGTTTGTCTGCTTGGTCATATGCAGGTTTATTTTCTTTTGGACCTGAGCCAGTGTGGGAATTGTTGTTTGTTTGTTTGCCTATGCACATTTGTTACAAAGGTTGACTTTTTTCTTTCTTTTTTAAATGGGAGTGAGAAGTAGGAGGGAAAAAAATACTTGTTAATTTTTTTTAATTGAATAAAAGTTAATGAAAGAAAGCAGAAGCTTTCAAAAAGCCTTAGCAGTCTGCCTGGCACATAATAGGAACTTAATACATATTTATTAGCTGACTTTCTATAAACCTATTTTTTAATGGCTGGTGAAAATTGCTAGGGACTTTGTGACCATTGTTGAACTTTGCTATTCCTCTGGTCTTTAGTCTCTTCAAGAGTGATTGATAAAATATACAGAGAAGCTGTATCTTGTGCTGGTGCATACCTATACCCAGTGAGAAAAATATGATCACAATTGTGACCCATCAGCTGGATGCAAATGTTAAAGATAGTCTAGTTATTGACACAAATAATTTTGAAAGGTCAAAGCATTATAGAGGAGTACTTCAGAGGTAACATGCCAATGTAAATTTTTTCTACCCCAAAGTAATACTTCTGAGTCTTTTAATATTCCCCATTCCAGAGGATCACCCATGGAGGAACAATCTTGACCCATTGGATCTTTGGTTGTTTGAATCATATCTTTAGAAACAAAGATTTGCTTAAAACAAATTGTGAAAACTCAAAGTTACATCATGCACTGAGCAGAGGTCATTGGTGTATGGGTAGGGTGCTTGCCCTTTGGGCTTGTAGAATGGCCCAGTCAGGTACCTGCTTGTTTTCATGGAGACAGTACTAGAACTGAACTGACTATATTACATCTCTGAAGAAAGAATTCCTGACTCATATGATAACTAAAGATTTGATTCCAATCCTTTCCATAATTCATGTTGCAATTATTCATTTATAGCAGGACCCTAATCCTTCATGGACAACCAGTATGCTAAAAGTAAATCTTCTTGGTCCTGAGAGACCACATTGGAGCTCTTGAGGGCCTGCTTCAAACCATATTTAAGTAGTTACAGAAAGGACTTTACGTTTCAAGACAATATGTATGAATATGAAACCTAGGGTGTGGATTTTTCATCAATTCAAAGAGAAGACAGCTTCCAGCTAGGCTCTCTTGCCAACAACTCTTTATGTAATAGTTAGTGGAGTGCTTTGCTTTGACTATTTATCTTATGCAGAAAGTGGGGGATAGAAGGCCCACTTTCCTTCACTCCATTGTGTCTCATATTTGGAGTATGTGCTCAACTAAGTGAGCTTGTACCTGGGCCCTAGTTAGCCTTTTCTGCTTTTCTTTTCTTGTTTTAGATTTATTTTCTTGATTAGATAACAGAATACAGTTTTAATGGTGAGCATATCCAAGTTTGGAGGAATACTAGTGAAATAAGTAGAAAGATGGTTCAAAGCTGAGTTAAATGATGAAATGTAAAACAGAAATATTATAAACTCCCTTATGTGCTGATTAGAATTAAGTATCAATACTTCTGCAGATTATAAAATTATTTTGTCATATACCAAATCCTCTCTCTCTCTCTGTGTCTCTCTCTCTCCCCCCCTCTTCTCTTCTCTTAAAATTTACACTTGTTAGTGTGCCATGTTTAACATTCTTTTTTGCAAAGGAACAAATTAACTGTGTCATTTCTGATTTGTATTTTATATTTAGTTCCTTTCTCTATTCTCCTGTTTTGTGGAGGATCTACTCATGAGACAAAAAGTTAAATCTTATCTGATAGGGGACTTAATGGCCAAATATTGTGAGAAAAGAGAACGTGATTTCATTAGAGGAAAGATCCTCTAGGAATGAATGAAATGAAACTGCATGCCTGTGTAAATAACAAGGACTGCCACAATATCTCAGGGGCCCTACAGTGAAATAGTAGTGACTTCTCAAGATTGCATCATTCATTCATTCATTCATTCATTCATTCATTCATTCATTAGGATATAGAGCAAACCCCCTTTCACACTTTGAAAAGCTACATTGTTATATTCAAGGGACAGGAATGCTACAGAGAAGGGAGCAGAGACAACTACTTTGCCTTCTGGAATTATATGTGTACCTTTCCTCTCTCTACTTATCTACATGAAATATGAGGGCAGAGAGGCCTGAAGTCAGGACGACTTGAGTTCAAATCCAGCCTCAGACACGTGCTAGCTATGTGATACTGAGCAAGTCACAACATTTATTTGCCAGTTTCCTCATCTGTAAAATGGGGATAATAACAGCACTTACTTCCCAGGGTTGTTGTGAGAATCAAACGATATAATAATTAAAAAATCCTTAGCATAGTGTTTGGCACGCAGTAAGTGTTATGTACATATTATTATTATTAATTAATCACATGAGAGCTAGAGAGATTTACTGTTTGAAATCCTGGGGTACTGTGCACGTAATAGGGCAGGAGTGTTGGTGGGGTATGAACGTGTAGATCTGGAGTGTAGATCTGGGGAGCCTGGGAGAAGAGTCTGGGCTGTATGTTGTCTGTAGATCTGGGTCAAAGGCCTTGAAGTGTTCAGTTTCCATACAGAGAGAGAAAAAATCCAAAGGGAAAAAAATCTCATTAGACATACTATCATTTTTGGTTGATAATATTGCTTTATTAACACTACTGGTAACATTCTTGACAGGAGACATGAGACTTTAAAGCTTTAAAGACAGCTGTCCTGCAGCCGTTATGATTTTAGCATGTAGTGTTTCATTTACAAATTGTACTACCATCCTGTTATTTGGACTGACATCTTGAAAATACATGCTTAGAATCTGATCAAAGGACAACCCCTTATAGTAATGGTACAGGCAAAATACAATGGTACCCAGAAGTAACAGTTAAGTCTCTTTGGAATTATCTCTTGTGAAATACTATCAGTATTTTAATCAACAAAGGTGATGTGCATTTGGAAAAAGTATGTTTTTTCTGGAGAATTTTTTTGAAGTCCATCCTTTCAGTTTTCAATGAGTAAAGAGCCAACTCTCTGATTTTGGTATGATGATGACTGTTGGACACCAGTCTCAAAGATTTCTGAAGTAATTCTTCTCTCAGCAGGAGGTCACAGTGGTAAATGTTCAAGAAGATATTTCATTTTGGGTGATGCTTTAGGTGGATGATAGAGTGGATGCAATGGATAGAGTGCTGGGCCTGAAGTCAGGAATACTCATCTTCCTGAATTCAAATCCAGCCTCAGACACTTACTAGCTGTGTGACCCTGGGCAAATCACTTAATTCTGTTTCCCTCAGTTTCCTCAACTGTAAAATGAACCGGAGAAGGAAATGGCAAACTACTCCAGTATCTTTGCCAAGAAAAACCCAAATGGGAACATGAAGAGTCAGACATGACTGAAAACGACTGAACAACAAATCAATAAAATATTCAAAAAGCATATTCTATATCTGGGTGAACTCTATGATGGTGTTAAATATATCATACACAATCATATTAAATGTGTTATTGAGAGCTCTGGAAAAGCACATCTTTACTCAAATTACCCATTTTAATGACATAATAGTGATTTGAACATTCCTGGTTAGAAGGTAGATTGAAGATTAATACAAACTTGACTAGTCCTCATAGGTATTTAGGGAACATGAAATACTTCACTGCCATTTATGTGGTCTTTATCAGATTCATATATTTCCTAATACAGCTCCTAGGTCTCAAAAATTAGATTTACCAAGTTTAATGGGGTTCACCAACAATGATATCATAACATTTGAGGTTGAGAGTGGTTTTTAATGCTTCATTTATGTTCTTAAAACATTACTGTCATTTCCCAATGAGAACTACTGTCCCCATTCCCTACACTCTCCTTCCTAACAATTAAGGATAATCAAACAAAAGAAATTAAAACATTGATCAATTCTGAAAATGTACGCCTCATTCCATAAGTCTAGTTCACTATCTCTCAACTATGAATAAGACAGAATACACACTGCACTATGGCTCTTCTGAAGGAATCACCAATTCCTGCACTGATGAGAATTTTAATAGTTTTCTTTTCTGTTATTTTGCCCATTCTTTTAATAATTCTTCTGGTTCTCATTACTTTGTTCTGCTGGAATTCATATATGTTCTGTGAATTTTTCATCTCAGTCATTTCATATAGTATGATAATATCCAATTATATTAATTTAAAACAAATTGTTGTCATTTATTGATCAGTAGACACTTATTTTTTCTAGTTCTTTGCAAACACACACAAAAAGAGGATTGCTAAAATATTTTTGAACTGCTCTTTTTTGAGCCTTTGCTATATATACCTGGTAGTGGAATTGGTAGGCAAAAGATATCTACAATTTAGGGATTTTTAAAAAAAATGTATTTTTAAATTATTTTCCTGAATGGTTGGACCAATTCACAGCTTACTAATAATAATTTAGTAGTGTGCCTGTATTCTCTTAGACCCTTCAACATTCACTATTTTTTTTTGTCTTTTGTTCTTTTCGCCAATCTACTAAGTGTGAGGTGAAACTTCACAGTTTCAGAGAAAAATTCCATAACTTTTACTATTCATGGTTGTATTTCACATTACACAGTTATCTATCTCAGTTAGCTCCTTGCTTTCTGATCTGCCATTGGTCTCTTTGAATCACCAGACCTCAGTGAAGGTGCCCTGAGTAACCTAATCCACTCAATTTCAGAACTCCTTCTGTAGGGACCTGCTGTCCTGATTGGTTTGATATAATTATGGTCAGTCAACCCTAGAGCCTCATTCTTCTTTCTGATTCTTTTCCTGCTATGCCACTTTACATATATCTGCTTTCCATGGTTTGTTCTGGGAAGAGAAATTAAATCAGTTTTATCATAGCTTCTAGAAAGAGTGTGCCAGCTGACCACTAAGGCTCAAAACATCATCCTTGTGACTTGCCAAATCAGAACACCCTTCTCAAGCCAGCATTTCCATACATATATTGTCATTCCTTATTAGTAATGCAAGCTCCTTGAAGGCAGGGATTGTTGCTCTTGTATTTGTATCTTCAGGCCTTAGCATAGTGTTTGACTCACAGTAAGTACCAAAGAAATTCATTCATTAGGAGAAGATGGCTTTCAATACTTCTTTGAAAGTTGCCTATTGATATCCTTTGACTATCTATTGATAAATGACCCTTAGTCTTTTATGTTTAGTTCAATTTCAAACATATGATAAAACATATGTATATTATATGTAATATATAAATGTAGATTTATTTATATGTTTATAAATACATTTATTTACATATGTAGTTACCATAACTTTATCAGAACTCTGCTGCAATTTTTTTTCTAATTTGCTTCAATTCTATTTCTAGGTACATTGATTTTCTTTTTACAACAGCTTTAAAATTTTATGTAACTGAAATTATTAATTTTTCTTCTATGATTACCTCTATCCCTTGTTGGTAAGGATTTTCCTTTTATGTATATTTGTGCAAGCGATCTTCTTAAACTTTTCCTTTAAAAATGTGACTTTTTATACTTATATCATATATACTATTTTTTGTTTATTTTAGTACATGATAGGAGATAATGGTCTAAACCTAATTTTTGTTTGACTTCTCTGCAATTTTCCCAGTAATGTTTATGAAATACAGAGTCTTTACCCCTATAGACAGAGTCTATGCCCCTATAGTTGATATCTTTGGCTTTATCTAATACTGTATTACTATGCCTGAATGTTTTGTTTTATTTTAGCCTAATTTCCACTAATGGAATCATTATCCACAACATGAAGGCAACTCTTTCACTAGTTGACCCAGGAAGAGATTCTACTGATCATAGATGTGACTGACTCCTAGAATACTGATAACTACTTGTATTTCCATGTATTCTATATGGTTTTCAGAGTTCTTTGAATTCAAGTTAAATAAGGCCTTGCCATGGCACACACTAACACTGAGTGCTACTTAGACTTGACAAAGCTGAAAGATGAAAAGATGCATAGCTTAATTGATCAGGCTATATTATATAAATAGCTATCCTATTAAGCCAAAGTCCTATTTGGTCCTCCTCAGTTTGACTTGAACATCCACACTTTTAACCAGTTTTTCTTTATTTAAAAAGAAAATTATTGAATCTTTTTGCACAGCAGACGGGTCCAATAAATCTGATTTTCTATCTCACATCATCAATCATATCTGGTTGATAAAAACATTATTATATTGTTATAGGTTCAAATGTCTATGGTGGTCCAGTGTATCTTACCTGTGTGTCATGGTGGTCATATAGCAATCAGAAAAAGACCCTGTGAGGGTAGCAGTTTTTGCTCTGGCTAATAAAGCAATTTCCCAGGACCATGAGGAGCTGGGTGAAAATTAAAAATGATAAGAATAATTCAGTATTGTCAAACTCAAAAAATTGACTTAGAAAACCACAACTTAATATTATCCATGTTGTACTGTATTTTTGTTTATTTAGTTAATTCCCAATTTTTTGCAGTAAGTTTGACACTTCTGGAGTAATTGATCAGTGCCATACACAGGTGTCTCCTCATCAACATTCATATTCCCTTGTCCTCTTGTTGAGGTCAATACCACCTTCTTTCATGACACTGAAACTCAAGTATAGCAAGATTTTGGCAAGCAGCAAGTTTTAATTGGTGTTAGGTGATATTTAAAACTGAATCATACAATATTTGTGTGATAGGAGATACAGTCCCAGAAAGATGAGACCACTGTCTCCTCTGTTTATTCAAAATATAATTCATCAGTGAATTACATCTGGCTACATAATTAATCATGTCTCCCATTATTATTCAAAACAAACCCCAATCCCTCTCTAGGAGCTTTCTGTTTTAACTGGAAGCAAATTGGGCTTCAATTCTCTTAAATTGTGTTGAATATAGTTTTCCTTTCTTTTACTAGGTCTTTTGTATCAAGTTGATGGTTTGTTTCAGTCTAGCCATCTCTATATCTATAGAATAAACACCTTAGTTTCTAATGCCTGCTTTTGCTCTACATTGCTTTCCAATTTGTTTTTAAACTGAGATGTTTCATTTTCAAGGTTTTTTTTTTACTATCTTCTATCAAGACCCTCTATTTTAAATCTCTCCAATATTCTCAAATATAATGTTGGTTTCTGAACACCAATGCTATCTAGGAAAATCCTATATTATTTCAATAGATACTAAAAATAAAAGAGGCTTTTGACAATCTAATCCCTTTTTCTCTTGAAAATGCTAGAAATCGTAGGGAAAATTGGCCTTTCTTAATATATCAAATAATTCACAAAGCGCAACCATTCCATCACCCTCTTTCACAAACAAATTTCAGGACATTGTCAAAATAAAGTACAACATTTATTGTATATCTTCTGGTGTAGTGAGAATCGTAGGCAGAGGAGGGCTGTCTAATCAACCATGTATGCTAGTTACAGGTTATACATATTTCTTTTTATAAGTTTAATGTACTATGTAAAGGCTATTACTAACATAGTCAAAATGAATTTATTAAATACTTGAATTTTTTTGTTTTTGTTCTTACTTTTTACTTTAAAGGTAAATTTCAACACATCTATAATGGTAATACTATAGCTCCATGAGTAAACATTGCAATCCATTTTCAACCTCTCAGTCTGTGTGAGATATGGCATTTCTATAAATCCTCTACAGAGAATCTTCCTAAAGCTCTAAGGGCCTTCCCTTGGTACTTGTCATATTTCATGGTATTGAGCACAACAAACTGGCTGTCCATCTGTTATCCCTCCTCCGGCTACATTAACAGACTACTTTCTGTTCTGATTGTACATGGTTCAGTTGCTTTCTTTTATCATTTGGTAGCAACTTTTACCCTGATTTACTTCCACTATGAAATGTCCCATTACCCATAGCTTCCCTAGAAATTGTGATTCTTCTGAGATTGTAGTGTTCAATGATTCATAGTTTTAGCATAATTGGGAAAAAATATTGATATCAGACTCAAATTTTTTGTAGTAATAAGAGTTATGAAGACTTGGGATCATTTGAGAAAGCATAGTGAAATTTCATTAGAGCAATGAATTTTGATATTTTTTGTATATTTAATTATGGGCCTGTTGATTGCTAATTTGTAGCACCTGTTCAAGATAGGCATCATGATGGACTGAATCAACAGTTGGCAAAATCTAGGGAATGTGAATGATTCATCCATTTATTTTCATTATTGGTGGCCAAATCAATCTATTTTTAATGACTGTAGAGTTCAATGGGAAGGTCCTGCAGTTTCCCAGGGATCAGTGTAATTTAGTAAAATGTCATACAAACCAGGATCATTTGTAAAACTTTTCATCAGCTGGGACCCCTCATATGCATACCTTATACAGACCATTAAATAGATTTTATTGGGATGAGCAACTACACATAGGGGGTGATAATTTCTGATATGTTCTTGTTTACTTATTCTGTTAAGAATGGTATCTAATATTTTTCATGTCCTTGGAATCTTCCCATTTTTCAGAAATTGATCCATATGAACTTTTAAAAATTGTGGCCTCCAGCATAGTCTTATTTTTGCTGTATTTGTTAAAGCACAGGCACTCATCTCAGATACGACTGTTAAAAGTCATTGTCACTTTCAACACTACCACATCAGTACATGAATGAAATAATTCCATAGAACTATTACAACAGAAATGATACCAGGTCAATTTCATTGTTTTTTCATCATTCATTTTTATATTCATGTGCCATTGCTATAATCTGGCTAAGTTATATACTAAATTCTCTGCAGACCTGTTTTCCTCACACTTATTATCACTGCTTTATGAGCTAATAATGCTTATAATCTTCTATCACCCACCTCCATAACGTTTTACAAATAAATTTCTACTCAAAATGTTTGCTGCCTTATATTGCCCTGTCTCTTACCTTTCCAAGGAGATCAAGTGTTTGCTGAATGACTTTTTCTAAGGCTTTTGGATTCTTTATTGTGGCAATTGTTTTGGATCAGTTAAATTTCTTGAACAAGTGATGGTAAATAGTGCCAATGCCTTTCTATTGTCTGTTTCTCATTTCTCAGCATCAATAGATTACTCAAACTGATGAAGTTGAAGCTACTTCAATAACAAATCATGTTTTCTAATCTCTAGCTTTCTAGTTTGGTACTAATTTTGGCTTTAATTTTATATAGGCAATAATCTGTTCAGAAACAGCTGATTTTGAAATGATTTAAAAAACAATAATCTGGCTTTTCCTGTCTATTAAGACATAGTAAACTGAATTGAATTTTAGCTATGGAAAACGGCAAAGCAGAAGCAGGAACTCATTTAAATCCTCCCAATATTCTCCTCCAAAGGAAGTTAAAATAAGGCCTCAAACAGAATTCTGGAATGACAGATCAAAAAAAAAAAAAGGTCTAGGTAAGACATTTTTATAGCTCAGAACCACTTCTGACGTTTGCACAAGAGGTCTATGGCACCAGGGTCATAGTCAGTCTGGAGCAGCCCAGAGTACATGTGGAGGCAACACCACTAGCAGGTGTTGGAGGTGGCAGAATAAGGAGGTTAACAGCAGCGGCAGCTGCTTTAGGAGCTCTCAGCCCAGAGATGGTAAGGAGATCAGGCGACTGGTCAGAAAGAGATGATAGGGGATCCTTTGCTGGCATTGCATACAGGATCTTATTGCATTGCCCATTTATAGTTCTGAGTCACACTTCCAGGACAAAGAGGAGCCCTAATGCTTGTGACCACAGATGAGAAGGGGCATTGGTCACAGTTCAAACACAGAGTGTTTATGGTCACTCACGAGGGATAAAGGTACCTGGTCATAGTTCTAAGGCCAAGAGGAAGACTGGCATTTGCAGCTGCAAAGGAGAAAAGTCTCTTCCTGGGTGAAGACTAGAGCATAGGCCAGAAAAATAAAATCACCTTGGAAGCACTGAAAAGTTAAGGACATCCAGAACTAGCTTGAAAATAGCAGTACAACAAAACCTGAAGCTTGGGACAGTGCCCCCAGCTACCACCTTGGGAGCAGAAACCAACCTTAACAAGAAGTTAAAGTTAAGAAATAGGTTGAACAAAATGAGCAAACAATAACAACAAAAAATAACCTGACCCTAAAAAATCTATTGTCTTAGAAGAAGACAATATTAAAATATCTACAATCAAAGCCTCAATGAAAAATGTAAATTGGACACAAACCTAATAAAAATTCCTGTGAGAGCTTTAAACTTTTTTTTTAATAAAATGAGAGGTATAGGAAAAATTGGGAAAAGAAATGAGAGTGATGTAAGAAAATTATGAAAAGGGCAGAGTCAAAAATGCTACCCCAGAAAAAATAACCCAGGGCTAGATGGATTCACAAATGAATCTACCAAATCTTAAAACACACATAAACAATTAATTCCAATATCATGTAAACTATTTCAAAAAATAGGCAAAGAAGTCATAGCAAATTCTTTTACAACAAAAATATGTTGCTAATACCTAAACCCAGAAGAACAAAAACAGAGAAAGAAAACTATAGAGCAATTTCCCAAATAAATATAGATGCACCATACGATTATCTCAATAGATGCAGAAAAAGCTTTTAACAAAATACAACACTTATTCCTATTAAAAACATTAGAGTGCATAGGAAGAAATGGAGGCTTCTTAAAATGATAAGTAGCATCTACCTAAAACCATCAGCAAGTATTATATGTAATGGGGATAAGCTAGAAGCATTTCCAATAAGATCAGGAGTGAAAGATGGATTTCCATTATCACCAGCATTGTTCAATAAGGTACTTGAAATGCTAGCTTTAGCAATAAGAGAAGAAAAATAAATTGAAGGTATTAGAATAGGCAAAAAAGAAACAAATCTATCACTCTTTGCAGATGACATGATGATATACTTAGAGAATCCTAGAGAATCAAATGAAAAAACTACTTGAAATAATAAACAACTGTAGCAAAGTTGCAGAATGTAAAATAAACCCACATAAATCATGGGCATTTATATATTACTAACAAAGTCCAGCAGCAAGAGACAGAAAAAGAAATTCCATTTAAAATAACTGTAAACATTGTAAAATATTTGGGAGTCTACCTGCAAAAACAAAACCAATTACAAAACACTTTTCACACAAATAAAGTCACATCTAAATAATTAGAAAAATATCAATTGCTCCTGGGCAGGTCAAGCTAATATAATAAAAATTACAATTCTACCCAAGTTAATTTACTTATTCAGCACCATACCAATCAAACTACCATAAACATATTGCATAGAGCTAGAAAAAACAATAATAAAATTCATCTGGAAGAACAAAAAGTCCAGAATATCAAGGGAACTAATGAAAAGAAATGCAAGGGAAGGTGGCCTAGCCATACCAGACCTTAAATTGTATTATAAAGCAGCAATCATCAAAACTGCTTGGTACTGGAGAAGAAATAGAGTGGTGGATCAGTGGAATAGGTTACGTATACAAGACACAGTAGTCAATGACTATAGTAATCTCCTGTGTGATAAACCCAAAGACCCCAGCTTCAAGGATAAGAAATCACTATTCAATGAAAACTGCTGGGAGTACTGGAAAGCAGTATGGCAGAAACTGGGCATAGACCAACATCTTACACTGTATACCAAAATAAAGTCAAAATGGGGACACAATTTAGATATAAAGGCTGATATTATGACAAATTGGGAGGGCAAGAAATAGTTTACCTGACAGATTCATGGAGAATGGAAGAATTTATGACTGAACAAGACACAGAGAACATTATGAAATGCAAAATGGATAATTTTTATTACACTAAATTGAAAAGTTTTTGCACAAAGTGAATGCAACCAAGATTAGGAGGGAAGTAGGAAAATGGGAAAGAATTTTTACATCCAGTGTCTCCAATAAAGGCTTCAGTCAAATTTATAAAAATATAAGTCATTCCCCAATTGATAAAGGGTCAAAGGATATGAACAGACAGTTTTCAGAGGAAGAAATTAAATGATCTAAATCACTATTGATTAGAGAAATGCAAATCAAAACAACTATGAGGTACCATATCATACCTATTAGATTGACTAACATGACAAAACAGGAAAATGATAAATGCTGGAGAAGATGCGGGAAAATTGGAACTCTAATGCATTGCTGGTGGAGTTGTGAACTGATCCAACCCTTCTGGAGAGCCCAAAGGGCTATAAAAATGTGCATACTCTTTGACCCAGCAATACCACTTCTAGGTATGTATCTCAAAAAGATCACACAAATGAGAAAATGACCCATATGTACAAAAATATTTACAACAGCTCTTTTTGTGGTGGCAAATTGAGGTGCTGCCCATCAGCTGGGAAACGGCTGAATAAGTTGTGGTATATGAATGTAATGGATTACTATTGTGCTATAGGAAATGATGAGCAGGCAGACTTCAGAAAAACAAGGAAAGACTTGAATGACCTGATGCTGAGTGAAGTAAGCAGAACCAGGAGAATGTTGTACACAGTAACAGCCACACTATGTGATGACTAACTTTGATAGACTCATTTCTTCTTAGCAATTCAAGGATCCAAGACAACTTCAAAGGACTCATGATGGAAAGTGCTATCCACAGCAGAAAAAGGACTATGGAGTCTGAATGCAGATTGAAGCATATTATTTACTTTCTCTCTCTCTTATTTTTATTTTTTTTCTTCTTTCTTGTGGTTTCTCCCATTGGTTCTAATTCTTCTTTACAACATGACTAATGTGAAATAATAGGAATGTATATGTAGAGCCTATATCAAGTTGCATGTCATCTTTGGATCGGGGGAGGTGAGAGATGAGGAAAAAATTTGGAACTCAAAATCTTATGGAAGTGAATATTGAAAACTAAATAAATAAATATTTTTCTAAATGTAAAAAAAAAAACCAAAAATATTGATGCAAAAATGTAATTAAACATTAGCAATGATATTACAGCAATATATAACAAAGATCATGCACTATGACCAGTTCAGATTTATACCAACTGGTTCACTATTAGGAAATCTATCAACATAATTGACCATATAATTAACAAAACCAACAAAAAATACTTGACTATCTCAACAGATGCAGAAAAGCTTTCAACAGAAAGCAGTCCTCATTCCTATTAAACCACAAGAAAGCACAGGAATAAATGGAGCTTTCCTGAAAATAGTAAGTACTAGCAATTTAAAACCTTTAGCAATCATTATCTATAAAGAGGATAAGCTAGAAGCCTTCCCAGTAAGATCAGGGGTGAGGCAAGTATGCCCATTATTGCTACTGTTATTCAAGACTGTACTAGAAGTGTTATTACTAGTAATAACAGAAGAAAAAGAAATTGAAGGAATCAGAATAGGCAATGAGGAAACAAAACTGTCACTTTTTGCAGATGATATAGCGGTATGCTGAGAGAATTTTAGAGAATGAAAACTTGCTGAAATAATTAACAGCTCCAGCAAAGTTGCAGGATATAAAATAAACCCACATAACTCAGTAGCATTTAGATAATTATCAACAGAACAAAATACAGAAATTACATTTAAAATAGCTGGAGACAATACAAAATACTTGGAAGTCTATCTGCCAAGACAAACTCAGAAACTATATGAATGCAACAACAAAACATTTTTCACACAAATAAAGTCAGATCTAAACAACTGGAGACATACGAATTGCTCATTGGTAGGCTAAGGCAATAATGATAAAATGACAATTCTATCTATATGAATTTACTTATTCAGTGTCAAAGCAATCAAAATGATTAAAATTATTTTATAGAGCTAGAGACATAATAGCAAAATTTATCTGAAAGAACCAAACGTCAAGAAAATCCAGGGAATCAATGAAAAACTGTGAAAGAAGATGGGTGAACAGTAACAGTCATCAAAACAATGTACTTCTGGTGAACAGGGGTGGCTAGTAGTGCAGTGGATAGAGTGCTGGGCCTGAAATCAGGAAGACTCATCTTCCTGAGGTCAAATCTGGCCTTAACTGTGTTACCCTGAGCAAGTAACTTAACTCTGCCTCAGTTTCCTCATCTATAAAATGAACTGATGAAGGAAATGGCAAACCATTCCAGTATCTTTGCCAAGAAAACCCCAAATGGGATCGTAAAAAGTCAGACACAATTTAAAAATGACTGAACACACAAATACTGACTGAGAAATAGAGTAGTGGATTAGTGGAATAGATTAGGTACAGTACAAAGTAGTAAATGACCATAGTAGACTAGTGTTTAATAAATGCAAAAGATCCAAGATTTGGGGACAAGTATATGACAAAAACTTTCTGGGAAAGCTGGGAAACATTTTGTGGCAACTAGGTATAAACCAACATTTCACAGCACATACCAAGTTAATGTCAAAATGGGTATGTAATTTGTACATAAAGGACAATATCATAAGTAAATTAGGGGAGCAAGGAATATTTTACCTGATAAAGCTATGAATAATCTTGATTATATTAAATTATAAAAGCTTTGCACAAGGAAAAACAACGTAGAAAAGATTAGAAAGAAACAGGAAACAGGGAAAAAATTTTATAGCAAGTTTAATAAGATCAATAACATTGAAAGCAAAAAACAAAAACAAAAAACCTCATTGAAATAATACATGAATATAATAACTGGTTCTATGAAAAAAATACCCAACAAAATAGATAAAGCCTTGGTGAATTTAATTAAAAAAAATAAAAAGAAGAAAACCAAAATATCAATACCAAAAATGAAAATGTGGAATGCACCACTAATGAAGATAAAATTAAAGTATTATTAGAATCTAGTTTGCCCAAGTATATGACAACAAATCTGACATCTAAGTGCAATGGATGAATGCTTTATATATATACCCACAGTCTGAATTTAAAGGAGAAAGATGACTTAAGTAACCCTATCACAGAAAAAGAAATTGAACAAGCAATAAATGAGCTCCATACGGAAAAAACCCCAGAATCAGTTATATTCATAAGTGAATTCTATTAAATCTTTTAAGAATAATTCCAATATTAGATAAACTATTTGGCAAAAACAAATGGGCAAAGAAGGACGATTACCAAAATTGTTTTATGACACAAATATGGTTCTGATACCAAACTAAGAAGAACAAAAAATAGGAAAAAAAACCCATAAACATTTTCCTTAATGAATATTGATGCAAAAATTTTAAATAAAATACTAGCAAGGGTATTACAGCTATATGTAACAAAGATCATGCAATATGGCCAGGTAGGATTTATACCAGACATGTAGGACTAGTTCAATATTAGGAAAACTGTCAGCATAATTGACCAACAAAAATCATATGATTACCTTAATAGATGAAAAAAGAGCTTTTGACTAAATAAAACTCTCATTCCTATTAAAAACACTAGAAAGCATAGGAATAAATGGAGCTTTCATGTAAAATCACCAACAAAAATTGTAAGCTACAAGTCTTCCCAGTAAGATCAGGGGTGAGCCAAGGATGTCTATTACTACCATCATTCAATATTGTGTTAGAAATGCTAGCTATAGCAATAAGAAAAAGAAAAAAAAAAGAAATTGAAGGAATTAGAATAGCAAATGAGGAAACAAAACTATTACTCTTTGCAAAAGATATGATGGGATATTGAGAGAATCCTAGAGATTCAACTAAAAAAAATAGTGGAAACAACTAACAACTTTATCAAACTTGCAGGTTATAAAATAAATCCACATAAATAATCAGCTTTCTATATATTACCAAAAAGAAGTCATCAGGAAGATATATAAAAAGAAATTCCATTTAAAATAATTTTAGACAATATAAAATACTCGGGAGGCTATCTGCCAAGACAAACTCAGGAAATATACAAACACAATTACAAAACACTTTTCACACAAATAAAGTCAGATCTAAATAATTGTAGACATAATCATTGTTCATGGGTATGCTGAGTCAACATAATAAAAATGACAGTTATACCTAAATTAATTTACTTGTTCAGTGCCATACCAATCAAACTAACAAAAACCATTTTCTAGAGATAGAAAAAATAATAACAAAATTCATATGGAAAAACAAAATGTCAAGGATATCAAGGGAATCAATGAAAGAAAATTATGAAGGAAGGCAGCATAGCAGTACTAGATTTCAAACTACATTACAAAGAGGGGCTCATTAGAAAGAAATAAATAAAAACTGAGTACTGACTAAGAAATAGAGTTGTGAATCAGCAGTACAGAATAAGTATACAATACCCAGTAGTAAATGACCTTAGTAACGTGTTTGATAAACACAAAGCCTTTGGGGTAAGAACTCAATATTTAAAAAAAAAATTGCTAGGAGAATTGGTTAGCAGTTTGGCAGAAACTAGGTATAGACCAATATCTCACAGTGTGTAACTAAGATAAGGTCAAAATGGATAAATTATTTAGACACAAAGGGTGACATCATAAACAAATTGGTGCAGCAAGGAATATTTTAATTGATAGAACTATGACTAAGGGAAGAATTTATGACCAAATAAAAATACAGAAGATCTTGGGAAGTAAGATGAATGATTTTTATTATATTAAACTAGTTTCATGCAAACAAAATTAGAAGGAAAGCAGGAAACTAGGAAAAAAATTAAAGTAAGTTTCTCTGAAAAAAACCTCATTTCTCAAATACATGAGGAACTGAATCAAATTTATTTCAAAAATGAGTCATTCTCTAATTGACAAATAGTCAAAGGATATGAATAGGCAGTTTTCAGGAAAAGAAATCCATGCTCTTTCTAGTCATATAAAATTCAAGAAAATTACTATTGATTAGAGAAAGGCAAATTAAAACAATTCTGAGGTGCCACCTCATACCTATCAGATTGACTAATGTGACAGAAAAGGAAAATGACAAATGTTGGAGTGGATGTGGGGAAATTGTGACAATAAAACACTGTTGGTGGACTTGTGACCTAATCCAACTATTCTATAAAAAAAAAACAAAACTGTAAAAGTGCATATACTTTGACCCAGAAACACCACTATTAGGTCTGTATCCCAAAGAAATCGAAGAAAAAGGAAAAGGACCTATATGTATAAAAATATTTGGGGCAGCTCTTTTTGTGGTAGCATCATTTGAGGAAAGTCTGAAGAAGTTGTGGTATATGGTTGTGAGGGAATACTATAGTGCTATGAGAGATGATGAGCAACTCAGATTCTTTAAGAGTCTGGCCTGGTTGTATCCACATTACAAAGGCTCAGATTATTAAAATCTGGCTGATGGCAAGGATTCTTAAAATCTTGCCCAACTCAATCAGTGTTTTAATAAACCTTGTCTCTGACTGAAAGAAGGATTGGGTCGAATTCATTAGAGGCAGGACCTGTGTTGGCTTGTCCTTGAATTTTGGGGGTCCCAGCACACTAAACCTCAACATTTTAGTTCCCTGAGACCAGGAAAACCTGCCTACTCAAGCTCTTCTCCAGCCAAGACTGGAAGGTATGTAAGCCTCCTTCCTTTACCCCATCCCTTTCTTGCCCTGCAGTTGGGGTCATTCTCCAAGAACCTAGGAAGGCTTGGAGGTGCTTTTCAGATCTAATGCTGTCTCTCAGGTTCTTTCAGGTCAGACAGTTATGAGGAGGTCTCGAGCTCATCCTGTTGCTCTCAGGCTCTCAGTCCAGCAGTTGGACCTGGGCACATCTTCTGAAGCATGGAGGACAAGGATGGACACCCTATCCAGAAGTATATGCCTAATTGTGTCAGCTTTCTCAATTCTCTCCACACTAGGGAATTGGGAAAACTGCAGGCACCCTTTGGTTCCCTGAGGCTTACTTATTCCCTTCCCTCTACATCCCTGGATCCTCCTTTATGGAGTGACTCCTTATCCCCAAGCCCATACCTGCAGGATCTCCCCTCTCTCCCAGCCTCATGGCCACCAGATCCTTGATGCCAGACCCAGCTGGACTTCCCCAAGATTTGACCCTAGATTAGAACTGGAAAAAGCTTGGCCTCCAAGACCTTGAAAAGGAAAGCTTTGTGACTGGCCTCTATGATCTAGAGGATCAAGATAAATTGTAAAAGTTCAAAGAAAAATTAAGATTGTTCTTCTTGTAGTCCCAGGCTAAGGCTACGGTGAAAAGTTAGAAGAGTTAAAAACATCTTAGCGGATTCTGGATGTTTTGTGATTGATCATTATGGAGTTCTGAAACACCTGGTCACTCCCTTCCCTTGAGTGCCTGGATTGAAAAGATACCCAGGTTTTTCTGTTAATTCCTCTCATCTCAGATCAAATAGGAGAAGAGAGTTTCACTCTTCTCCCCCCCTTAGAATTCATGCTCCCCAACCTGGAGAAGGCAAGGAGTGGGAAGGGGCAGCAGCTGCAGCCTGGGCCTCACTGTCAATGGCCTTGGGCTCTGGGGCAACCCAGAAAGCCTGGAAGCATCACTCAGGTTTGGCACATCCTGCTAACCACCCCCACCCCTCTCCCAGCAGCTGTGGGGAGAGAGGGAAGGGAAATGGGTCAAGGTAAAGAATCCAGCCAGCCTCCAAACTTGAATAAGCCAGCTCTTTAAAAGTTGTAATTTTAACATGTTAATGATGAGATGCTCATTCTCTGTGTAGAGTAATTTGGAAATGCATTCAATGATACTGAAGTCACCTGATTGGTAATGGGTTTGTCTCAAGTTTCAAATTGGTGAACTTTTGTATCAGTTATGTCAAGGAACTTTTCATAATTTGGTTGTAGCTAAAACAATTTTGCTGTCACTTATTAAAACTGTAAGATTGTTGGTTATTATTTTAATGTGTAAACTTCCCAAAAAGCTCATTTGGGTTTTGGAGTTCCTAAGCAATGAACTTGGCTTGCTGAGAATTTGCAAGTATGTAGAAATGATCTCTAACAATTGGCTTTTACACCAGGACAAATTTAAATTTGAGATGAAATCCAGGAAAAAAATTTCCCTAACTGTGATTAGCAAAACTTGCTGTTTGAGATAAAAGCCCTTGGGACTATAACTGATTTTGAGTTGTCTGATGGATCATAATAATCCATCCATAATCAATAGTCAATAATCCATCATCTGAGAGAAATGTCACAAGCTACTCAGAGAGAATGTGATACAGGTGGGAGGTCTGCACTGGGAAAAGCTGAGAGGACAATTTTAGCCTCAGTCTAAGATGGGATCACCCTGGCTCAATTTCCCCATTGTTCCTTTGAAAAGGGATGTTACCCACCAGGCTATTCCTGAGTCTGGCTATGAGGTGGAATTGATACTGCATGGTTGGAAAATACTGTCATACCTGATTTAAATCTTGTCCCCGATTTATCCTTTTATAGAAAATTTCTGTAATCAGAGCAAGTGGTCAGTAAAAGATACAAGCACAATGCAAGTGTGTGGAATCTTACTGTTTTGACCTGAATGTATAGTTATTCCATATCCCAAATTACTGAAATTAAATTAGAAACATCTTCAGTTTGGTTTAGGGAAGAGAATTTCAGTGCAATTAATCTATTTGGACTAATCATTACTTAAGTATCCTCCCAAGTCTTTGGTTATCTGGCCAAGGGTGGAAAACTTTTACCTAGAAAAGTGTTGTTACTTCCCAATAGCATCTGATTGTCTTGGGGCAACAAAATCAGATAATCCTGCAGGTCAAATGTAAATGATTTTAATGGGACTCCTGAACTTTTACTTCCCCCTATATCTGGGCCTTGCAGATTCACTTCTCAGATTTGTGTCTTCCAGACTACAGGCCATTCACTTACAGGTGGCAACAAACAGTGGGTACCAGCCCATGTCCCCCCATCATCCCCTGGATACAGCCTGTGCTCTGTTCCAGTCAATCTCCAATTTGGGACCCCCTCAAGGCAGGGATAGCTCCATGCCCCTTGCTAGCAGGAAACAGTTTCAGGAGCTGAGACCTTTGCCCTTACTCCAAAAGAATTTGGGTCCCATTTGTTTGAGGGGGGAATGATGGGGCATAATGAAGGACTCCTAAAATGCCCTGGACTTTCCCACATGGCCCAGGTCCTTGACATTTGCCTGGGGCACCTGGTCCTTCACAGTTAATTCTTTCAACTGCTCTTTCATTGTGGTCCTCATTGTCTGCACCTGGCCCCACCCTAGATCACCACTCCTTGATTCCATCTAGACCTCTTCCGTGTGGCCTGTGTGCCTGGAATTCACCTGGGGCACCCAGGCCTTCTGGGTCTATTACCTCTCAGTCACCCAAGCTATTGGGCACTCCTTGACCACTGTATATAAGTGCCCAGCTTTCTCCCATTAAATCATTCAGATCCTTTAAGAGTCTGGCCCACTTCTATTGGCACTATTACAAACCTTGTCTCTGCTCAGATTCTTAAAATCTGAACAATAGCACAGATTCTTAGAATCTCACCCGCCCTGATCAGAGTTCTAATAAACCTTGTCTTTGGCTGGAAAAAAAAGAAAAGAAAAGAAAAGAAAGAAAATGATGAGCAAGATGCTTTCTGAAAAACCTAGGAAGACTTATGAACTAATGCAGAGTGAAGTGAGAAGAAATAGGAGAAAAATTTACATAGTAACAGCAATTTTGTTTGATAACCAACTCTGAGTGACTTGGCTATTCTGATTAATGCAATGATCCAAGACAATTCTGTAGGACTTATAATGAAAAATGCAATCTCCCTCCAGAGAGACTTGATAAGGTATGAGTGCAGATTGAAGCACAATTTTTACACTTTTTTTTTTACTACATGGGTAATATGGAAATATAGTTTACATGATGCCATATGTATAATTGATACATATGAATAACTGAGGCCTTCTCAATGGGTAGGGGAGGAGAAGGAGGGAAAGAGAAAACCTGAAACAAATTTTTTTAAAAGAATGTAAAAAAAAATAATAATTTTAGACACAGTGTTTGTTATTTGCCATACCCAGCATATTTTGATACCTCCCCCCAAAATATAGTATCCATGATACATAGGCATAAAATTCCCTAGATGTCTAGAATTTCTTTTTTTTCATTTCTTGACCTCATGTCTCTTGACACCCTCCCACACACACTCTATTCTTCCTTGTACTGACATTTTATATTGAAGTTAATTCATATCATTATTTTGGTTTGGATAATATTGTCAAATTCTTCATTGATTTTTCTCTACTTGTCGACTTAAAAAAAGATATTGTCAATAAGGTACAATTATTGTGGTCCATTTGCTCATGCTTATTATGAACTTTGCAAGGCAAGATAGCAAATTATTTCATAAAATTATGTTTCTCTTTACTTTTGGATGGATGATGAAAACAACTCTTGCTTTCACTTGTTTCAGGACAAAGTGAGGCATAATTCGATTTAGCCCTAAGTTCTTTATGCCTTTTAATTTCACTCTTTCATTTATAGTGAGAACATGAAAATGGATATAATGTATTTCCTCCATTAATATGACTTGGTCATTCCACAAATTTGAGGAGGGCTAGTTAAATTATTGTTTATAGATGCAATCAAGTCCAACTGCTTTCTAGTTTTGCAGAGGATATCCAGTTTCTATGCTTTCTAATTTTGCAGAGAATCTTGCCATTATATATTTGGAAGTAACTGTTATTCATTACATTGATAGTGAGCAATCTTTCTGATTATCATTTGATCCATTTTGCATTTTGTTACATGGGGATTCTTAGGAAGATGTGAATTATTAGAAATTTTCCACAAGCTCATTTTGTGGGTATACTCTCTAATTTATTATTTCTTTATTTTTTAATTGTCTATAGTAATGTTTTTGGTGGATGTTGAATTGTTTAAACCCTTTGTGCTAACTTGACTCTTTCATATTAAATATGTGTGTATGTATGTATAAATATGTATATGTATATATATATGATAAAATAGAAATATATATGTTTATATGAAATTATTACATAAATATAGCATATTCTATATGATAATTTGTATATGATAATTATGATATAAATATATTTATATTATCTATATGATACATATATCTACCTATATCTATATATGATAAATTAGAGATAATCAAGACTGGGAAGGCACTAACATTAAGAGGGATAAAGAGAGGCATGCTATAGGAAGTGGGATTTGAATTGGGACTTGAAGATAATCAGGGAAGCAAGGCAAGATGAGGGAGAGTTAATCCAATGCCTGCAGTCAAGAATGTCTTGTATGTGGAAGAGCAAGAAGGCTACTTTAGCTGTATCACAGAGTATGTGGAAGGAAGGGAAAGCATAAGAACACTAAAAAAGTGAGAGAGGGACAGATTGTGAAAAACTTTGAATGCCAAAAATAGGATATATATTTGATCCTAGAAGTGACTGGGAACCATTGGACTTTACAGAATGGAGAGGTGAATTATCTCTTTATTATCCCTTTAGGAAGATTAATTTTATATACAAATTTCTCTTGTTTAATAACTTTTGACTAATGGCTAAAATCATTACTGATTTCATCTTAAACTCTTCTGAAATTACTTTTTTTTTGGTGATATCACTTCTTGGAATAAACAGTTCTATAAATTTACTACCTAATTGTAAGAAATGTTGCCAAATTTTATTGATCCTAAATCTCCCTCTTTCAAATTCCAGGAGGTGCTTCTTAGTTGTAGTCTAGAATTTGATGACCAAATCTATCATCTCTCCTTCCATGCTTTTCATAATTTTATAAATTTCTCTTATCCTATTTACCCTCATTTTTCATCTTTTTTTATTTTTAATGGAAATGTTCTTATTTGATCTAAACCCATTCAGGTGATCTTCCCATTCCTGAAACATGTACAAAGATCTAGTGAAGGGTTATACACTGTCCTAAGGTTTGTTGAAATGAGGAGTGCGCAGAGTATTGAGAGGAATTACTTGTGTGTGTGTGTGTGTGTGTGTGTGTGTGTGTGGTGTGTGTGTATGTGTGTGTGTGTGTGTGTGTGTGTGTGTGTGTGTGTGTGTGTATGTGAATGTGCATGTGTGTGAATTGATCTTAGATCTTTGCTTTTGATCTTGTTGTCAAACAGTCCTAAAATTATCTTCTGGTTACTAAAAGTGTATTGTAGGACTTCAAATAGATTATTTTCCAAAGACATCAATTGTAATAGGGTCTATCAACTGTTTGCAGGTAATTCTACTCTTTAAAATCTTCACACTGAAGAATATCACCAATTGGACTTAATGTTAACATTACATGACATCAATAACAGCAAAAAATGGCATATTCTATTGCTCTGGAATAAGATGCACATGATTCCATAAATAGTTGTATGAATTCACCATCTCCTTAAATTTTAGTAGAATGTTACATCAAAAGCCATAGTTCTCATCTATGCTACACTGTATTTTTCACCTCATCCATGAGTTCTATTTTATCGATTTAGTATTATTCCAAAGTTGCTTTCATTGTCAGGCAAGAGCTATTTCGCATTACGTATGCAATTATATTTCATCTCCCTTAAATTTTCAAATAGTAATATGCAAATGAATAAAACTACCTTTATAAATTCGTTTTAAGAAGTACTCATACTTGTCAATGTCAGCAAACTATTTGAAACAGTATAATAGGAGATTTTTTTAAAAGAAATAATTTATTATCAAATTTGTTCTTTATAACCACCAATCTACTGTTTGGTTGAGAATATATATGGAGAGAAAACTTATGACAGATGATGGACATTCAAACAAATTAATATAACTCGAGAAACAATTACCTACTTATTATAGACCAAAAACTTGAATTTCAAAGAAATAATATGGGGATTGAAACATGGGGAAAAAAAGGGGAAAAAATATTTTACCTGATTTTACCTGAAGGTAAGCAATGGAACAAAGCTGGTGAAGTTCATCTTGTCTGCACACATTTTGATGCCTTTAGCATTTCTGTTGAATTCTATGATCACTTATTGGCAACTCAAAGAAAAATCTTGGAAGCCAGAGGAAAGCCCAGATATTTACAAAGCTAAGGAGTCTGATAGCACTGAAAAGCAAGTGTTCTTTTGCTTTAGAATTGTTTGCCTCACACCTAACACAAAGGGACAGTTTTCTCTGGAGATGGTTGTTCATTTGTCTTCATGCTAACTCTACCAGGGAATTTTTCAGTACAGAATACAGCTAGTAACACTAAACACTGTGTGTATATCGTTTCTTTATGTGGTCTACTGACAGCTAGTAACCAAACCTAATCCATCAAACTCATTTCACCTAAGACCTAAAGTATAACTCCAATTCTGATCCTTAAGGTAAAAATGTCATGAAGCCACTTAGTCCCTAATCTTTTGTTTTCCAGAATGTCTCCAACTGTCCCCCCATCCTTATTCCTCTTTACACAGAAAATTTTTCTATCATTCATACACACACACACACACACACACACACACACACACACACACACACACACACACGTAATTTTGGTGGTAAGGAATGGAAACTTAAAAGTGCATTGATTGCAAAACTTACTGATGATATTCTTTCACTATTTTGTTTCCTTTGATTGTTTTGTCCCTGCATCACAGTATATTAATTGTTTATTTAATGATGCTCTTGCCAATCCTGAAATAACCATTGAGCTTCACATTTGGAAACATTTTTGAGTAACATTAATGAAGCCTACTCTGGGGGTCTTCATGCTGCCCATGACTTCAGCGTGTGAAAGAGAAATATATTCTTGACTTAAGCCCCCACTGATACAAACTAGTCAAATAACCAGAACTAAAATAATAAAACATTAAATTGACTGATGCTAACAAAATGTAACAAAGAAATTCTTCCAAGAAAATAATTTGAAATGCTTCATAATCTAACTTTAAACCCTGAAATTACTATTGCAGTAGGAAAGGGCAAGAAATCCCAGGTAGAAGTTAGGGAATGGGGGATGGAGGGGTGATATAATACTTTAAGGACACCAGTGAAGTGACTAGCTTGAATTGTAGCTGGAAAAGCTTTCCTGGAATTTTTTGTCTCCTAATTTTTACTAGCTGCTTCTGCAAATCAATCACAACCGGGTCTGCTGTATAACTGTCAGCTAGTTCACCTTTGGCTCCTCTACAGTCAGTTCTAGCTAAAACTTTGCCTATATAGCCATCACTAAATCATGAAGCCACTACTACTGATTACCACTTCCTTTGCTGTTGTTCAACCTAGGCTTATTTTTTTGCTGTCAGTTTACAATATTGTTTTCTTTTGCCTGGAAGTTCTAGAGTTTGATGATAATATTTCTTAGTGTGTGACATTTTGGGTTTCTTTAGGGAGGTGATGTGAATTTGACTGCCTTTTTTTGGATGACTTTTTGCAATATGATTCCCAGGTTTTAATTTAATCATGGTTTTCATGGAACCAAAATATTTTAAAATTGTTTTTCTTCATTTTGTTTTCCAGTTCAGTATTTCGTTTTAAATAGTACATACCTTATGTATTCTATGTTTTTTTGCTTTAGACTTTGTTTAAATATTTCTTGCATCCTATTTTTTTTTAGTTCTGTCTTATTCTTTAAGGTGTCCCCTACTTTAAGATTTATCTGTTTTTGTTTTAATCTGGTTATTCTTCTAAGTTTTTCATTAAGAGTTCTAATTTCAATTATTTATCCTGGATTGTGTTTTCCCTTAATATCTTTTAGTAGACTTTAATTGATTGTGAAAACATGATTTTTTAAAAATGGTCTAATTTTTATTATTGATTTTTTTCTTTTGGAATTTTATCTTTGGGCTTTATTAATCCCTAGTATTTCTTCACTGTATTAGGAATTTTGTTTTCTTTGATCATTTCTTCATTTTTTAGGTATGATAGGTAAAAGTCTTCCTCCTTTTTATTTCTTTTTAATTTTTCTCTGTAATTGCCAGAATTATTGTAATATGGCTTTTTTTAGGGAGGACCTCAAATTACACCAGATGGTTACAAGCAGTTACACTAAGCTCTTAGTGCTCAGCCTTGAGTAGGGTAGTGGGCTCCCCTGGCTTCTTAATTCCATACCCTCTACAAATATTGTAGTGGGATACTAAGGAAGAAGTCAAGATCTTAGTTGGGGTACCCAATAATTACATATTAATTTATTTGCTCTGTTCCTACACTCATCAAGACTATCAGGCTGGTTTTGGGCAACTCTTCAATTTTTTTTTTTTGTGATCATTGAGGCCTTCCTTTAGCTACAGTCATGAAGTTGGATGCTGAATCAGGATAAGGCTCAGCCACTTCTCAGAATCCTGAAAGGGATTTAGTAGAGCCTGAAGTGACCATAATCTCACCTGCCTAAATTGGAATATCAGAACTTTAATTTCCCTCTCCTACAATCCAGATTGGGCAACTAAGGTGAGATTATGGTGGTTTCTGCGTTTTTCCTCCTGCCACAAATCTGGATAGACTGAAAGAGCTAGGAATTGATGTTTCCTGGATGGAGATGCTCATGGGGAGTATGGTCTTGGATCACAAGGAATTCCATTAAAGTTAAAGTGTTTATATATGTACATGGGAAAATTATACTTGTAATGCCTAAAACCTTTCTCATTATTAGGGCAGTAAGAAAAAGTATACTTAGAGGGCAATGTGTGAGTTGAATATGATGGAATGATTATCTAAAAAAATATGGCATTCTTCTCTTCTTTGGATTTTTGGACCTCTTTTGCCATTTGGCCTATTCTGCTTTTTTTTTTTTTATTGTGCTGTCTTCTATAATATTTTTGTCCCTCTTTTAGCACTCTGTTGACTCTTTCTTCCATGACTTTCTTGCATTACTCTCATTTCTCTTCCTATTTTTTCCTCTACCTCTCTTACTTGATTTTTAAAATCTTTTTTAGCCTCTTCCATGGCTGGGGGCCAAGTCATATTTTTCTTTGAGGCTTTGGGTATAGGAGTTTGGGCTTTTTTGTTTTCTAATTTTGTGTTTTGATCTTCACTATTACCATAATAAGTTTCTATAGTTAGGGTCATTTCCTTCTGTTTGCTTATTTTTCTAGTTTATTTCTTGATTTTTAACTCTTTGCTAATGTGGGGCTCTGCTTCCAGGGTAGAGGGGGCACTGTCCCAAGCTTCACATTTTTTGTGCATCTGTTTTTAAATGTAATTCCAAGGACCTGTAAGTTTTTGGTTCTTCCAAGGGGGTATGATCTAGTGAGAGATGTGTTTACTACTCTCCCTTTCTTTCCTCTTGTCTGTCAGTAACCACAAGCAGTCTTTTCCACCTTGGAACTGTGTAGAGGTGGGTGAGTATAACATCTTTATGGGTAATTCACAGATTTCTGAATAACCAAATTTTATGAGTTTCAAATAAAAATTTGGCATAACAATTTTAATAATTGAAGTAAGAATTAAAAAGGGATATTTGAACAGTGGCAGGAATTTTTTTGACAGAAATTCATCACAATTATTATTCTTGACATTTGAACTTCAGGTAATATTCATTTTAATTTCAATTATTTTTCTTATGAATAAGTGTTCTAGGGAGTTTTATTAACATTTTCAACATCCAGTCTATTTATCTACAGGTTTCTTTCAAAATCTTTGGTGTCTCATGCAAACCAAATTTTATTTTAAAATCACAATTTCAAAAGACATAAGAAAGAAAATTAAGTTATGCTTAAAAACACCATATATAAAAAATAATAACAATTATTAAGCATGCAACAAATGACATTTAAATTCATAAAGGAAAATCTAGTTAAATTTGAAAAGTCATAGTGTATAACATAATAGTTATACAAAATTTTAATGCTCCTTTCTAAAAAGTGGGGGGGAAATGAAAAATATAGAAGTGAAGAGAATCAATAAATACTCATTTATTAGATACCTACTAAGGGCCATGTATTTTGCTAGTGACTAGAGATAAAATAAAGAACTATAAAAAGGAAACAATCTGTACTCTAGGGAGCTTACGTTCTATTGAAGAAGATAGTATGCACATATAAGTGCAAATACATATATATGTATGTATATATATAATATATAAATTTAAAATAAATACAAAGTAAATAGAGAGAAAATTCACTCACAGTTTTGAAGATCAGGAAAGGCTTCATGTAGCAGATGAGTCTGGAAGGCAGGGACTTATTTTATGAGGCAGAAGTGATGAGAAAGAGAGTACTAGGAATTGAGAAATGTCTAATACAAATGAATAGAGGCAAGAGATGGAATGCTCAGTACGAGTAACAGGGAGAAGACCACTTTGGCTGTAATCAAGAATAAGGACAGTAAAGTTGGATTCAAAAAGCTGAATTTGCAAAAAAAAACCAGCATCTACTTAATGAGCATATTAAGGAATATACATTTATCTTGAAATCATGTGGTATGGAATGATTCAAATGGATCTGTAATTTCATCCATGTGACTGTTCCCTTCAATGATATAGATATCTACCAATCTTGGGTCTCTTTTCTATGTCCATCCTTAAGTCTGTCATAATGGTTTACTCTATGTGAGTGTCCTTACTTGCTTTTTTAATGTGTGGGTACCAGTGAGCATCTATTAGTCATTTCTTATGCCACATTACCAACCCATATTTTTGGATCACAGTTCTCTTTGATAACATCATTACTCTGATTGTCCATAATACTTTCATTCTAATGTGTTGCAACCTATTCACACCCATCATGCGCCTCTTCACTACCCTCTTAACCATACTTATTTTTACTTCTTTGAAGATAATAGAACCTCTTGATTATTAAAATAATCACTGGTAGAATATCAGTACTAAAAAGATGGGCCTTTGTTTCCAGGAGAAGTTTGGGGCTATTAAAGAAATAATATGATCTCTCAGAGCCAATCCATTACGTCCTTCTTCTGTTAAATTATGTACTCAATTCATTGTCTATTCCAGTGGATGCCTATTGCTGAAACTATAGCACATGGTAAAAGCACAACCTATGAAGAAAATCCATCAGTATGTGAAATTCAAAATTAATTCTAATTCTACTTTTAAGACTGAAATCAAGCTGACATAGGTTTAATACTTTCCCACTACATCTAACTCCAAATTCCTTACCTTTGTAATTTCACTCTTCACCTACATTCTGGAAAAAAACTTGCCTAAAAGTCAAACTTTTGTCTTGTAATTAATTACCCCCACTCAGGACTCAGTTCTATTGTGAATTGAAACCTCAACCACTACCCACTTATTCTGACAGTTCCTTTGTAACCTTACCTACCATCCATTTAACTCAAATTCAAGTTGATTTCAACCAAAGCTACTGAAGACTATCCTTGCAACCTAATCCCATTATTTGAAGACTATTCCCATTTTCTGAACTAGGAGGAGCTGAGGAGACTCTTATCCCACCTCTTTATTAAACTGCCTTTCAGGGTCAGCTGGGTGGTGCAGTGGATACAGCATTGGCCCTGGAGTCAGGAGGACCTGAGTTCAAATGTGACCTTAGACACTTGATACTTACTAGCTGTATAACTCTGGGCAAGTCACTTAACCCCATTGCTTCACCAAAGAAAAGAAAATTTCAAGTTAAATTGTTTTACTTTGGCCAGAGGAGGTACCAGTGGCACACTGTCAAGCCAGTCAGGAGGAAGACATACCTAGGTTTAAAAGACCTGGTCAGCCCTCAGTCAGGCTGAACTGATGAAACCATTTATACTTACTTTGTTAACAGAATCATGCACTCTGTTAATAAAAAATAAAGCTTGGAAATTTTGAACCTCAGTCTGCCTTTATTAATTTCTAATACCACAATTCTGAGGGTTCATCCAGGATTGGGGGAGAGAGGCTGGTCCTCAAAGCCCTCTTGGGCAACATTCTCCCATTTTTGAGTGCTCCTCGGTACTTTTGCACTTGGAGCAGGTGGGGGACTACTCCTGGAAAACTCTAAGTAGAGATCTGACTCTTCCCTTAACCTCAAATCCACAATTTTGACTCTGAGTTAGAAGATAAGCACCCCACTGGGGAAAATTTATAGTTTTTGCCTATGTCTGTCTTGGGGTGTTATCTGTTTTTACTTTGATAATTTGACAATAATTGACAATATAAAGCCCAGGCAATCCCCCTAAGGAACATAAATTTTTTTAAAAAAATTTCTTCTTCAAGGGGATTCTCAGTTTATGTCAATAGGTAACAAATTTTTGGCAATTTTTTTCTTTCTTAAGGAGAGCTTTCAGTTTACCTTGAGAAGGACTGATACCCTTTTCTGGGAAGTCTTAAAACTCAGATAATTTGCTTTCTCTGAGGGGGCTCCTGGTTTTTGACCAGGAATGGGTTCTTAAACCTTAGAGTATTTATTCAGGGGAGATCTTGATTTTAGGCTAGGAATGTGCTTAAACTCTGAAGAATTTCTTCTTCAAAAAGGCTCTTGATCTTAAAAGGAGAGGGGTATTTCCCATTAAAGGGCAGGAAGCTTGCCATCAGTCTTACACCTTTGGAGGTGCCCTCTCTCTCTGTCCCCCCTCCCCTGCCCTGCCTTCACCATCTCCCTCTTCTCTGGCCCTTCCTGATCCTTTGCTCACTCTTTTACCCTTTCCTTTCCCCTAACAACCCTCTAGGACTCTTTCCCTGCCTTCCCTGCCTACCAGGACTCCCCTTCCTCTTCCCTCAGCTCTTTCCTTTCACCTTTATTCCTTCACCACCACCCCTTCTACTCCACTATCTTCTACAACTCCATCTTACTCTCCTGCCAATTAGTGGGAGATTTAATGGCTTCTGGTATTGAGGAGAAGCCTACTGGTGTTTTCCCCCTTCATCCACAATCATCTTGGTCATCTAGTGGTTAAGAGGTGACATCAACCTTTCAGTTCCACTGACTTGTCTACTCGGAGAAGGGACACCCACTCTGCATATGTTTTCAACCTCTGTACTTCTGTTGATACTATTATCTTTTTTTCCTATGATGATAGGACTGAGGTTGAGAAGTGGAAACAGGAAAGAAGCAAAACAGGTTTCCAGGGTCTACATGTCTGCAGAGGGCAAACCACTCATTCTCTGGTGCTTCTATCACCAAGTATGTCCGTCTGTTCAGTGGGAAAGGGCACTTTGACACTCAAGGAATTGTGTATTCAATTAGAAGAGTTTTGGTTGCCCCAGCTTTCACCAACATAACTGCTTGTGTATGTGCCTCTTGCATTACTTGTAAGGCTTATAACTAATACACATTCTGTGCCAAAGCCTATGGTAGGTGCTCTCTAGTTTATATACCTTTTGAGCATTTGCAGATTGATATCATCTGTATTCCTGAGGCTAGCTATTATAAAGTCTGTCTTGTTATCATCATCCAACTCATGCAGTTTCTAGAGGTCTTTCCTGTCTCTTGTGCCATTGTAGATTTTGTTGCTAAAATACTTTTGAGTGAGATTGTTCTCTGCTTTGGTTCAGTGGTATGCATGGACTCTGACAAAGGCACCCATTGCACTATTCTAACTTATCTCAAACATCATTATTAAGAAAAGATACCTCTGTTGCTTCATCTATACAGGAACTGAAAAGCAGGCTGCATGAAATTCATGATGCAGGAGTAGCAGTGCAAACTGGACCTATAGACTTTTCATTTCATGATTTATACCCAGAAGACAAGGTCTACATCCAAAACTTCTAGTAGAACAAAAGAACAAAAACTACTTGGAAAGATCCCTTTCAGGTGTTGCTGGCCACTCCAACTGCCATCAAGATCAGAGAAAAAAAGACTCTTGGATTCACTCTTTTCACATAAAACCAGTATTATTTTCTGATACATAATGTACCTGTCTTCTGACTCTAATTATTCAACATCTGTTATAGCTGATGAAGACTCAAAGGAACTTAAACCTGCCTCCTTGTTTGAACCAGTACAAGTGTAGGACTCAGACAGTGATCAAACTTATTGTAACTTTAAGGAGTGTATACTGCAATCATGCTGTGTCATTCTAATCTTGGCACCATTACCTACCATCTTCTCCTTTCTAGCTCCCCCCTCATGATGACTGGACAAAAAATGATGCTGTCATTAGACTCCAAGGTCAGGTAGGACATATTCTAGATCAAGCCAAAATCATCAGACCCCATCGGTGTTGGGTCTGTCATTAGCTCCTTCAGAGCAATACTGTCTCCTGGGTGCCTATTCATGTCCAGACAAATGAAACAATGCCACAGCTTGAAAATGAAGAGGTTGCCTAATGAGCTATTTGAATCTTTTGTTTTTTGCTATTTGTGAAATTAACTAGTAACAAATGGAATCCATTGAAGTGGTCACAGTTTTTGCAACTTTCAGATGTCTGAAGAATTTACAAATCTCAGTGAAGATTAACACTTTATCTCCATTATTTTTCCTTTTTTATTAATTATTTTTAGTTTCCAATATTCACTTCCATAAGATTTTGAGCTCCAAATTTTCTCCCCATCTCTCCCCACACACCACCCCAGGATGGCATGCATTCTGAATATCCCTTTCTCCAATCTGCCCTCCCTTTCATCACCTTCCACCCTTCTCTTAACCCCTTCTATTTTCCTTTTAGGGCAGGACAGATTTCTATAACCCTTTGCCTGTATATCTTATTTCCTAGTTTCATGTAAAAACAATTTTTAACATTCGTTTTTAAAACTTTGAGTTCCAAATTCTCTCCCTTTCTCCCTCCCCACCCACCCACATTGAGAAGGCAAGCAATTTGATATAGGTTATACATGTGTAGTCACACAAAACATTTCCATAATAGTATGTTGTGAAAGACATAGTTAACTATATTTCCCACCATCCTATCCTGCCCCATTTATTCTATTCTCTCCTTTGACCTTGTCCCTTCTCAAAAGTGTTTGCCTCCCATTACTCCCTCCCTTCTATCATCCCCCATCTCTTATCTCCTTCCCCCCTATTTTCCTATAGGGTAAGATAGATTTTCATACCCAATTGAGTGTGTATGTTATTCCCTCCTTAAGTCAAATCTGATGGGACTAAAATTCACTCATTCCCTCTCACCATTCCTCTCTTCCCCTCCAAAAGCTTTTTTTGCCTCTTTTATGTGAGATAATTTACCCCATCCTACCCCTCCCTTTCATCTTCTCCCAATACATTCCTCTCTTCCCCCTTAATTTTATTACTTAGATATCATTCCTTTATTTTCAACTTACTCTGTCTACACACACACACACACACACACACACACACACACACACACACACACACACATTCCCTGCAACTACCCTAATAATGAGAAACGTCTCATGAGTTACAAATATCATCCTCCCATGTAGGAATGTAAACAGTTCAACTTTAATAAGTCCCTTATGATTTCTCTTTCCTGTTTACCTCTTCATCCTTCTCCTGAGTTTTGTATTTCAAAGTCAAATGTTCTATGTAGCTCAGGCCTTTTCATGAAGGATTCTTAAGTCCTCTATTTCATTGAATATCCATTTTTTCACCTGAAGGATTATGCTCAGTTTTGCTGGGTAGGTGATTCTTGGTTTTAATCCTAGCTCCTTTGACCTCCACGATGTCATATTCCAACTCCTCCTATCACTTAATGTAGAAGCTGTTAAATCTTGTGTCATCCTGATTGTGTTTCCACTTGAGTTGGTTTTTTTCTGGCTGCTTGCAATATTTTCTCCTTGACCTGAGAACTGTGGAATTTGGTTATAATATCCCTAGGAGTTTTCCTTTTGGGATCTCTTTCAGGAGGTGATTGGTGGATTCTTTAAATTTCTATTTTACCCCTTGGTTCTGGAATATCAGGTCAGTTTTCCTTGATAATTTCTTGAAAGATGGTGTCTAGGCTCTTTTTTTGATCATGGTTTTCAGGTAGTCCAATAATTTTTAAATTAGTTCTCTTGGATATGTTTTCCAGATCAGTTGTTTTTCCACTGAGATATTTCACACTGTCCTCTATTTTTTCATTCTTTTGGTTTTGTTTTATAATTTCTTGATTTCTCATAGAGTCATTAGCTTTCATTGCTCAATTCTAATTTTTAAGGAATTATCTTTTTTGTTGAGCTTCTGGACCTCCTTTTCCATCTGCCCAATTCTACTTGTCAAGGCATTCTTCTCCTCATTGGCTTTTTGGATCTCTTTTTACCATTTGGGTTAGTCTGTTTTATAAGGTGTTATTTTCTTCAGTATATTTTGGGTTTCCTTTAGCAAGCTGTTGACTCATTTTTCATGATTCTCTTGCATTGCTCTCATTTCTCTCCCCAATTTTTCCTCTACTTCTCTTATTTGATTTTCAAAATCCTTTTTGAGCTCTTCCATGACCTGAGACCAATTCATATTTTTCTTGGGGGCTTTGGATGTAGGAACTTTGACTATGTTGTCTTCTTCTGGTTGTATATTTTGATCTTCTTTGTCACCAACGTAAGATTCTATAATCTGAGTTTTTGGCCTCTGTTTGCACATGTTATCAGCCAATTACTTGACTTTATAACTCTTTGTTAAGGTAGAGCTCTGCTTCCAGTGTGGAGGCTGTACTATTCCAAGCTTCAGGGGTTTTGTGCAGCTGTTTTCAGAGATACCTGTAAATTTTCAGTTCTTCCAAGGTGGTATGATCAAAGGTGAGGTGTATACTCCTTTCCTGGCCTGTGCCCCACTCTATGAGTTACCACAACCACTCTTTTCTGCCTTGGAACTGTGAGGATTCTCTCTCAACTGCTGCCACAAGCTCCTCCACACCAGTGCTCCTCCTCACCCCAGGACCACCACCCAGGACTGGGATCCAGCTCCAAGCAGGGGGAAAGTGAGAGAATCCTGCCTCAGCACCAGCAAAGAGATCTATCCCCCCACTGTCTGTAGGTCAAGAGCCCAGAGGCAGCCACAGCTGCTATAGCCACTGCCCCTGCACTGTGCTAGGGTCAGAAATGGACCATGTTTCTCTCTTATCCCAGCCTGACAGACCTTTTCCACTGATCTTCTAAGTTGTCTTTGGCATTTGTGGGTTGAGAAGTCTGGAAACCGCCACAGCTCCCCGTGATTAAGTCTCCTGAGGCCTGCTCTGTCTTCACCTGCATGCTCCAAGCTGAACTGTGGTCCTCTTACAGCCTGGTGTAACAGACTTTTCCTATCAACCACCCAGGTTTGCTTGGGCTGGAAATTTGTTTCACTCTGTCTTTTTGTGGTTTCTGCTGCTCTAGAATTTGTTTAGATTCATTTTTTTTACAGGTATTTGGAGGGGTTTGGGGGAGAGTTCAAGCAAGTCACCCCTTTTACTCTGCCATCTTGGCTCCACCCCCCCAATCTCCATTATTTAGCAGTAGAATGTTCATATTAAAAAGATGGGCCCTAGCATCTCTTTGTTTTATGCCTCAAGCGATGTTTATGCTCAGTCACTGGATAGAACTATTTTTGTTTCTGTGTCTTTCAAAGAAATTTGAATGATCTCAATATATAAATAGGAGATACCTTATTTTACAGGAATGTTAGCCTTAATTCTTCTTAATCGAATATATTTTGTAATCAACAAATAATAAACAGAATTAGATCTCATTTTATCTATAGCTTAAAATTAAATCTGAATTGTATAATGGATCACATTAAATCTAAATGGTGTAATGTGATCCATTGTGAAACAGCACTAGCAGAAGTCTGATTGTTTCTTGCCAGTATCCCTATTGAGGATATCTTTAAAGCATGATTAAAAGTGTCTATGGGGCTTTTATCTATAAAATTCTGCTCCAATGCCCCATTGTAACATGCAGGTGACCCTGATTCCTTGAAATCTATGTTAGCTCTGGCAAGTTCTACCAGTGCAAAGGCTGTGAGTATGGATCCAGGTAAGAGAAAGGAGCATCCTAGCTAATTACAGAGAGTCACGTTAGCATGTTCTAAATATTACATCCTTCTCCAACAACCAATGAGTGACTACGCTGAGAGAAGAACTCAATCTTATGAATCATGGCATTCTTATTATAATGAAACCAGGAGGAAGAAGTGGTACCTAAATGGAAAGATGGCTCATAAGTACTTTCTCAGAAAAATAAAGAACCTAATGGAGTGGCTTTTATAATATACCCTGAGGCAATAAGAAACATAATTTAATGGGATACTTGACAATTATGCATTGATACAGTGTGTCCCAAAATTCTTAGTACAATTTTAATCAACTTAAAACTGTACTAAGACTTTCTGGACACCTTGTGGTGGGCTAATATCAAACACTATTTGGCATTAATTGTTAAGCTATTTTAATGCTTAAAACCGCACCAAGACTTTTGGGATGCCTTTTGTATAGTACTATCTGGGCGTTTCTAGATAACAGAATGACGATGACCATGACATGAATGTTAATCTTAATTTTCCCTTTTATGACAAATGTGTAAGTAAAAGAGAGTCTCCTGAGTGTTCTTATAGACCTGACAGCTTCCATGTAATGAACTCCCAAGTGTCCAAATTCTTGAATTGTTGGGCCCAATCTATGTTAGGCTATTAAAACACCCAAATTATTTGTTGGGCAATGTCCATGAGTAGAATAATTCCATATAAAGTAATTCACTATTTTACTTTTGCCCAGGAGAGTGAATATTTATTCTTCTTCATTTCCATGTTGACCTCATGATGGTTACTTGTGGAATAGTTATGGAGAACAATTCCCCATGTCCAAGGGCAAAAGGGAATGAGCACCTTCACCATAAGTATCAGAATCTTGAATTAGACATAAATAACCAATTGTTTTAGAGACTATAACATTCTATTCAATGTGGGTAGACATGGTTTTCTTTTCATTTCAGGTTAGTTCCTGCCTTGGTCAGTACAATTAGACTTTTTAATTTAGAAAACAGAATTTAGAAAAAGTCAGAATTTGTAGAGACTGTTCAACTACAAATGAATTTCTTATCAAGATAATTAAAATGAGTTACTTTAGGCCTTGATTATTTAAAAAGAAACTACTAATTTTATTTTTATAGTTAAATCCTATTTAATAAAAAACAACAGAAAAATTAGTAGATCAGAGATGACAATGAGTATCTAAAGACTTTTTTCTATCTGTAACATTTATTATGCTGTAAACCTAGTTTGTACAGAAAAGCTTATATTTCATGTTAAAGATTCAGCTAGACTACACTAATACTGAATCTTGTTTATTATAAGAAGCAATTTGGCATTTACTTCATAAGAGTGAACAAGTAGACAAACCATACATATTCTATGCTACAATATCAATGGTTTAAAAAGGTACTTGGAATTTGTGTAGAATTGACAGGTTTTTTTTTTCCTCTCCCCTGGTGTGAAAGGGAAAGGGGAGAAGAAGTATCAAATACAACCTACGGGTTTCAACTCCTACTTATTGAACCAGAACCTGTATACACTGTGATATGATTAATCATTCTGTGGTCCAAAAGGTCATTCATGTTCAAGTTTTGATTTATGTGTCCTCTTCAATTATCTCTTAAACCCTAGTAACATGCCAGCATGTACATTGTAATGAGTTTAGCATTTATTTAAGATTTGGGGAACATCAAATAATGAATTCTTGTAACACACCTTCTTGGATTAGCCTATTTTCCCCTTTTTCAGATTAGAAAATATATTTTCTGGCTAAGTTCACCCAGTAATTTAGTAAAATAGTAGAACTCTGTGCTCTTTACAGTATAAGGCATATTCTAGGCCAGTGGATTTCACAGTTTTTGAAATTATTGATCCCTTGTGTGCAGTGTTTGTGTATATACACAATTTATATGCAGGTGTACATGCATATGTGTGTTTTAATACTTTGAACATTCATTCCAGTGCAGCATTATGATGGGATACAAAAATTATAAAATGACATAAATTAAGAAATCTTTAGACATGCTTCATGAAATCAGTTTGAAAGCCAGTGGTCAGGGCAATGATGAACTCAGAATACATTTCACTAAGGAATCTGTGAAGTAATATAGACATTTATAAGAAATGGTTTATTCTCTAAGATTTTTTTCCCCCATGTTTGCTTATGCATAATTGATTTGGTCAAAAGTTCCATACAGCAAAAGCATCATCACCCAGCTATTAGGACATAGTAGTTCAGAAATGGATTTGTTATAATTGAATCTATAACATAAATGTAAACATTTTCAACTTCCAATGAAATGCTTAGAGACATATTAGGCCTCAGGGAATTTTTAAATTTGTATAAGTAGGAAGGGATTGATTGCCCCATTTCTATAGTTGGCATAGTCACAAAAAACAGTACATAATGGAGGCAATGAGATGTTAAAGTATAATACTCAATGGTCCCTTTCCAAAGTATGAACACATTTCTCTAAGGAATTAAAACAAGCCTGGATATTGGAGGAGTAGAGAACCGATCATTCCTCTGAGGGCCTTAAAAAAAACAGAATTGCTATTTTTGAGGTTAGTCTAAACTAGGAGACTATTGGATTTAGTTTGAAACTTCCTTCAGAAATAGAGGAAGAACTCAGACTCTGAGAGGCATTCACTTTTGGTAGAGAGGATGGATTTTTTTCTCTTCCTTCAACTCTAGCAGTGTTGACTAGTATTTGAAGAGCCATTTCCAGAGAGTTCAAGGCACAGTTGAGGGATCAGATTCACATTCCAAACAGACATGGAGATATAACTCTTATTCTTAGTAATTTGAGATCAGAAACAATTTCAATAAGTAGGGCCTGTGGCAGAAAAGAAGAAATTTTACTTGCTTTTTAAGAAAGGGCTAGCCTAGGAAATTGTTAGACTATGGAAAAGAGTAGGATCAAGAGCCCAGCTAACCCACTCTATATGTAGAGATACTACATAAAAAGGAGAATTTATGATCGTTTCACAAGAAGAGAAAGGGCTTTGGAGCCATGTAACACTGGAATTGTGTACTTGCATGGCCATATTTGTAATTTAGGAATATATCTCACTACTATTGTACTCTAAATTTGTGCTCACTTTTCCCAAGGATTTGTATGTATTTATGATAGAGGTACTTCAGTTTTATGGTGAAATGAATGATGACTTCTTTCATTGTTCTTACAATGCTATCTTTTTTGCAAGGAGCTAATTGTGTTTAGTGGCTAATTTGTTAACTGGAAGCACACTGGTGGGGACTTATGAACTATATTAGTACCTAGAATCAGATGTAGCAGTCCATCCTCTGAGGAATGAATCTACAAATGTGAAAGAAAGTTGGAGGAGTAGACCTAAAGGAGCTACATTAAAATTGATGTGAATGTTTGAAATTTCTGTAACAGTTACTTAACATAATATCTTCCATCTTTACTTAAGGAATCAAGTACAGTTAAGTATCTCTGAGCCTATCACCTTCATATAAATATTTTGTGAACTATATATATTCTCACAGGGAAGAAAGCTTTCTAATAGCTTCTGAGACTATAAATAAGCTATACTTGAAAAGTAAATGGAAAATTTCAGGTCACTAAGAAGTAAAAGTACAATGAATATTTTTTTCCATTGCTACATTATTACCTTCTAGGCTTTTGGAAAAACAAGAAAATATTCAAAAGACATTTATTAAGGAATAGTTTGCCTGTCAGATCTATGGAGAATTTATGACCAAACAAGAGATAGAGAACATTTCATAATGTTCATAATTTTATAAGGGATAGTTTTGATTACAATAAATTAAAAAAAAATTTTACACAAACAAAGCCAATGCAACCAAGATTAGAAGGAAAACAGAAAGGTGGGAAACAATTTTTACTGCCAATGTTTCTGATAGAGGCATCATTTCTCAAATACATAGAGAACTGAGTTGAATTTATAAGAATACAAATCATTATCCAAATGATAAATGGTCAAAGGATATGAACAGGTAGTTTTCAGATGAAGAAATTGAAGCTATCTAAAGTTATATGAAAAAATGCTCTAAATCACTATTGATTAGAGACATGCAAATTAAAACAACCCTGAGGTACCACCTCATACCTAACAGATTGGCTAATATGATAGAAAAGGAAAATGATAAATGTTGGAGAGGATGTGGGAAAACTGGGATACTAAGGTACTGTTGGTAGAATTGTGAATGGATCCAACTGTTTTGGAGAGGAATTTGGAATTACTTCCAAAACCCAGCAACAGGTCTGTATTCCAAAGAGTTTCCAAAAAGGGGGGGTGGTGGCAACAAGGACCTACTTGTGCAAAAATATCTACAGTAGCCCTTTTTGTGTTGGCAAAATACTGGAAATCTCTCTTGTGATCTCCAATTTCACATCTCCAACTTTCCTTTTAGATATCTTGAACTAGATGTCTAGTAAACATCTTAAAACTCAGTATGTCAACAATAGAACTCATTATCTTTCCCCTTAAACCTTCTCTACCTCCTACCTCCCTTATTACTGTAGAGGGCAACACCATGCTCCAAATCTCTCAGGCATGCAATTTAGGAGTGATCCTGGATTCCTCCCTATCTCTTACCCCTATCGATTTCACACTGCCAGCATTACTGCAATAACCTGCTGGTGGGTCTGCCTGCCTCAAGTTTCTCCACTCCAATTCATCTACCCAAGTGATTTTCCTAAAATTCAGGTCTGATCATATCAAACCACTCTCTCTCCTTGACTCAATAAACTCCAGTGGTTTCCTATGGCCTCTAGGTGCAAATACAAAATGGTCTGTTTGTCATTCAAAGCCCTTCATAACTTAATCCCCTCCTATATTTTCACTCTTCTTATACCTTACTCCCCAAGAGGTACTCTTCAATCCAGTGAAACTGGCCTCCTGGCTGTTCCATGAACAAGACACTGCATTTTTTAGAACCATTCATTTTCTCTGGCTGCCTCCCATGGCCTGGAATGCTCTCCCCTCTCTGCTCTCACTACTCCTCTCACTACACTCTGGCTTTTTTTAAGTCCTACTCAAAATCTCACCTTTTACAGGAAAGTTTTCCTTAACCCCTCTTAATTACAGTGCTTTCCCTCTTTTAATTATTTCCTATTTATTTATACATAGGTTGCTTTGTAAATATTTGTTTGCACAGTGTCTCCCCCATTAGATTATAAATAAGTTTGTTATCTTTAGTACTTAGAACAGTGCCTGACACACAATGGGTGCTTAATAAATGTATATTGAATAGAATTTATGAATAGATTTCCCCGTTTCATCTCGGCAAGGCAAATTTTGTTTGAGATCAGAGCACATGTCCAGTTTCATGGCAGGCCCCCTAGTCTAGAAAATCAGGGGTTCTTCTGATTCCCACTCTATTGTATTGACAAGTAAATTAGTATAGAGATGAAGGAGAGGGAAGAGTCAAGTATTTCTCTGGAACTCCAAATCAAGTGACTAGGAGGATGCTAGGAGTTTATAGAATAGGTAGATTTAGGAGGCAAGGTGATAAATGTTGGTGACATTTTAATTTCAGTTGTTGGCAAGATATTCAGGCATTTAGAGATATGAGATTGGATTTCTTGTGAGAAATTAAAGTAGAATATCATTTCAGCAATTCTATTCAACCTTCCAGAGCTAGGCTGGTTAAATCTGCCCCTCACGGAGTACCCCTGAGGGGTTGGTGGTATTTTTCTCTAGTGCTATCAACTTGAGCTACCATTTCAGTGAGGGTTTCTTCAATGCTAACAAGTAATTAGCAATTCCTTAGTTCCAATTTACTAATCAATATCAATCAGCTTTTCCAAAGCAATGCTTAATTTAAAGATATATTAAGTATAAAAGTAAACAAGAAAAAAAAAGTTAAGGATCTGAATAGAATTTTTTAAAGTATTAGATATGCCAGATTCTCTGGCAGTTATTGAATGAGAATACAAAGCAAATTCTCATTTCCATGTTATGTGTGTCATCTTTACAAAAACTGATTTCTGCAAAGACATATAAAGTTCATAAACAAATGAGAGTGATGTTCAAGCATTGTTAATTTCTCTCACCCCAATTCATTTTCTCCTTGACTGTAAAAACTCTTCCTTGTTTGACTCTTTTATGTGAGACAGTTTTCTCTACTGTCCCTCTCCCTCTCCCCTTTTCCCAAAGTATCCCCTTATATCATTTTTCCATTCTTTTTTGGAGATCATTCTAACATAACAGACTCACATCCATGCCCTCTAAATAGACTCCCTCTAACTGTCCTAATGATTATAATGTTCTTAAGAAGTTACAAGCATTATTTTTTCATATGGGAATGTAAACAGTTTAATCTTATTGAATCCCTTATGATTTCTCACTTATGTTCACTTTATGCCTATCTTGAGTCTTGTGACTGAACGTCAAATTTTCTGTTTAACTCTTTTCATGAAGAATACTCAAGAGTCCTCTACTTCATTAAATATCCATTTTTACTACAGCAGGATTATACTCAGTTTTTCTGGCTAAGTTATTCTTGTTTATAATCCTAATTTCTTTGCCTTCTGGAAAATCATATTTTAAGCACTCTACACCTTACACTGGTATCTACTAAATTTTGTGTGATCCTAACTGTGCCTCCAAGGTATTTGAATGCTTTCTTTCTGGTTGCTTATAGAACTTTCTCCCTGACCTGGGAGCTCTGGCTTTTGATTATAATATTCCTGGAAGTTTTCATTTTGGGATTTCTTTTGGGAGGTGACTAGTGATTTTTTTAAATTTCTACTTTGTCCTCTGCTTCTAACATGTCTGGGTAGTTTTCCTTTGTAATTTCTTGAAATATAGTGCCTAAAATCTTTTTAAAAATTATTTGATTCTTAAATATCTCTTCTTGATCTATTTTCTAGGTCTATTGTTCTTCTGGTGAAATATTTTACATTTCTTTCCATTTTTTCCAGCCTTTTCACTTTTATTTTTCTTGATATCTCATGGAGTCATTAGCTTTACTTTGAACAATTCTAATTTTTAAGGAGTTAATTTCTATAATAACATTTTGTACCCTTTTTAATCACTTGGCCAATTCTAATTTCTTTTATTTTTCCCCATAGAAAATAAGTACATATATTTGGCTTTCCTATGTACATATGTGCATATATGTATGTACATGTGTATGTATGTGTATATATATATGTATATGCATATATATGTATGTATATAAAACCAACCCCCCCACCCTCCCAGTGTGGGGTAGAAGGAGCTTGAGTCAAGGAGGGAAGTCAAGAAAAAGGGGGATGGGTAGAGAAATGAGGCTGCACAAATAGGGAGGAAAGCCCTAATCCCTCAGGTTAAGGGGGCAGCTGGGGTACCATTGATAGTCATCTTGCTCCCCTTGCTGGTAGATGGCGGTGTCTGTAGAAAGTTTGAGGTGGCCCTATCGGTAGCAGTGCCCCCTGGTGCCGATGTGGGGCTGGGAAAAACTGAGTGAGTAGTGGTAGGCCCATGGGAACTGAGGGAGCCATGTGAAGGAGTCACAGGGCTGGACAGGGAGGAGGAGGTGGCAGGCAGGGTGGCAGGGCTGTGGGCCTTGTTGCTAACAGACTTGCACTCAGATATCCTGCTGGTGTTGGTGCCTTCTGAAGGAGTGGTTACAGTGTGCAGCAGGAGCCATTCACAGGCTAGTTGGAGGCAATTCTGATTTCTAAGGAGTTATTTTCTTCAGTATTTTTGTGTCTCTTTTTAGCAAGTTTTAATTTTCTTTTCATTTTTTTTTGCACAGCTCATTGTTTCCCAATTTTTCCTCTACTGCTCTGATCTGATTAACAACTTTTTTTTGTCTTCTTTTTTTAAAAATCTCTTTCTTGAAGGCAGCTAGGTGGATAGAGCACCAGCCCTGGAGTCAGGAGGGCCTGAGTTCAAATCAGGACTCAGACACTTGATGCTTACTAGCTGTGTGACCATGGATAAGTCACTTAATCCCACTGCCTAGCTAAAAGGAAAAAAAAGACCTTAAAATTTTAGGGGCAGTTAAGTGGTATGGTATAGAGAACACCAGCCCTGGAATCAAAAGGATGATTGGCTTTATGACAACTCAAACAACCACCCTTGTAATCACAACTCAAAACAATACTAAATTATAGTCTCATGAGTTTTTATCTCAGATAGCAAAATTTCATTAACCATACCTTAGGGCTTGAATATCTTTACTTAGGTTTCCCTAACAGTTAACATTTCATTTATCCTTTACTTGTAAGTTAAAACTAACTATATTCTGAAGTTTCAGACATATAGCAAATTCCTGATAGCTGACTCATATTAATATATTAAAAGTTACATCTTTAAACCACCCTATAAATTTTCACAATTTCATATGATAGCTCCAAATTCTCAAAACTCATTTTATTATAGTAAACTTATTATTCTTCTTGTCTATTTTAAAACAAAATATACCCCATTAAATACTGAACAGTTTTCAAATAACTATTTTATCACATTCTATTAAAAGCTCAATTGTAATCTAACATAATCCAGATAAAAAAAGAAGTTATTTGTCTAACAGCATTTCTGACATAATTGTCTTTCAAATTTTACAATATTAAATAACTTGGAAATATAATAATTACATATACAATATCATGTATTTAAAACATGAAACAAAATATATTACTAATCAGATGACAGCAGTTCAGCTGAATGTACTTCCAAACTATACTACATAGAAATCATTAATCTTATGACATTTGGTATCTTATACTAATCACATCTAAAATCAAATATAGAGTTATGAAGTATGGAATAATTACATTTAAGTAAAGAAATAATAATGATTACAAAATAGTCAACATTTATATGTTGTTTACCATATGACACTCAATGTGTTAAGCGTGTCACAGTCACTATACCACTTGATCCAATGACAATTCTGGGAGATGGATAGCATTATTATTTTCCTCTTAACAGATCAGTAAACTGAGGCAAACAGATACCTTATTTAAGATCACATAGCTAATAGATTTCTAAAATAGAGCATAATTTCAGTTTCCCTGTACCTCTGGCCTTAGGTATTTCATATCTTGCTGTGCCTTTCTCTCAAAGAAAGAAGAGGAAGAATGTTGGTGGAGAACAAGACTTCTTTCTCCTGCTGTATAGCAGGAGAAAGGTTTGACTTAACGATTTCTGCTGTGCTATTTTCTGCCTAATCTCCAGCCATTGGAGGGAAAAGGAATCATGAAATGTGGACTCCCATCTCACCATCTGACACTGTGTCTTCTGTCTCATGCTACATTTGTCTCCAGCCTGATTTACAGTCTCCTTTGGGAAGAAGAGTGACATCTTCCATTCAATGATGAATATTCTTACCTTTGGTCATAACCTATGCTTTCTGAACCTTATTCTAAACCCTATAGGCTACCATCCAAACTTTATTCCTTATCCCCCAAGACCCAGTTTCTTATTCCCATCCCTTTTAAATCTCCCACCTAAAGTTCCAACCACACACAACTCCTCTGTTCCGCTGTACCCTCTGGAATGCTTGCTCTAAAAGCAACACTTCCCTTCATTCTTAATCTTTTCCTCTCCCACTCCTTCTATCTTCTAGCTACTGCTGAAGCCTGGCTTCTCCTGATGACTCAGATTCTGTTATGACCCTTTTCATGAATTTATGCACTTTCCCTCATTTCTCTTGGTTCCCTGGTCAATGCATGGGAGTTGAATACCCTGTACTCCCTTTGCCATTTCCAGGTTCTTCCCCTACCTCCACCACTCAGTAACTCTCCTTTTTTTCCCTTTTTAAAAAAATTTTATTAATTTATTTTGATTTATCAACAATCATTTCTATAAGCTTTTGAGTTTTATCTTTTTCTCCCCCTCCCTCCACACCTCTCTTCCCAAGATGGTACACAATCTAACATAAGCTATACATATACATTCCTATTAAACATACATTCACATTAGTCATGTTGTGAAGAAGAATTAGAACCAATGGGAGGAACCAAGAGAAAGAAGAAACAAACAAACAAAAAGAGTAAATAGTTCTTTCTTTGGATGTGGATAGCATTTTCTATCATGAGGCCTTTGGAGATGTCTTAGATCCTTGCATTGCTGAGAAGGGTTAATTAGTCATTGCACAACATGGCTGTTACTGTGTACAATGTCCTCCTGGTTCTGCTCACTTCACTCTGCATCAGACCATACAAGTTTTTTCCAGGTTTTTCTGAAGTCTGCCTGTTCATCATTTCTTATATAGCATAACAGTATTCCACTACATTCATGTACCACAACTTGTTCAGTCATTCCCCAATTGATGGGCATCCTCTCAATTTCCAATTCTTTGTCACCATAAAAGGAGCTGCTATAAATATTTTTGTACATGTGGGTATTTTTCCCATTTATATGATCTCTTTGGGATACAGCCCCAAAAGTGCTATTGCTGGGTCAAAGGGTATGCACATTTTTGTAGCCCTTTGGGCATAGTTCCAAATTGCTCTCCAAAATGGTTGGATCATTTCACAACTCCGCCAACAATACATTAGTGTTCCAATTTTCCCACATCTTCTCCAACATTTATCATTTTCCTGTTTTGTCATATTGGCCAATCTGATAGGTGTGATGTGGTACCTCAGAGTTGTTTTGATTTGCATTTCTCTAATCAATAGTGATGTAGAGCATTTTTTCATATGACTACAGATGGCTTTAATTTCTTCATCTTTGAACTGCCTGTTCATATCCTTTGACCATTTATCAATTGGGGAATGACTTGTATTCTTATAAATTTGACTTAATTCTCTATATATTTTAGAAATGAGGCCCTTATCAGAGATACTGCTTGTAAAAATTCTTTCCCAATTTTCTACTTTTCTTCCAACCTTGGTTGCATTGGCTTTGTGCAAAAACTTTTCAATTTACTGTAATCAAAGTTATCCATTTTGCATTTTGTAATGTTCTCTATCTCCTAAATCTGATAAAACCTCTCCTTCTTTGAGATTCACTATTTCACCCAATCAAATCCTGGAAGCTGTTGTCTATAGACCTCTGGATCCTCTCCTTCCTCAATGAATTTGGTAGATGATTCACAATTTTTCTCTCTTCCTCAATTCCTGCTCCTAGGGGGAGCAGGGGGACTTCATTACACATACTGACTCTCCCTCAAACGCCCTTACTACTCAGTTCCTCAATCAACTCAGTTCCTATGACCTACTCCTCCACCCCACCTCTGGCCCACACAAAGATAGTTATACCCTTGATCTTGCCATCAGCTATAAATGTATCACTTTCACATTTAAGATTACCCAAATCCCCTTATCCAATCACAGCCTATTAACTTTCTATCTCTCTATCTGCATTCCCTTACCAAATTCTACTCTTCTACATTATGATCTCTAATTTTTTAACTCCTCAGATTTCTCCCATGCCACCTCCCTTGCACTAGCCACTCTCTACTCTTTTCCCATTTTGACTTACTCTTTGTTGTACAAATTCAACGATACAACGTCCTGTTCTCTTGAGTTCCCAGCTCCCTTATAATTTCACCAATTGTGTTCTGCTATGTTTTATCTTTAGATCACTCTACCATCTGCCAACTTTGTTTCTATATATATGTTATTGAACCAAGGTGGAGAAAATCACACAATATTTCTGATTGAGCTCACTACAAATGTATTTTACACAACCTAAACAGTGCCAATCCTGCTCTTACTGCCCATGACTTCCCCCCTTCTGTCAGCTGAGAACTTTGCCTTATATGTTACCCCAAAGTTGAGGCTATTATCCATGAGCTCCCTTTTCTCCCCTCTTTCTTGTCTTATTACTGCAGTTTTCTGCCACTATCCGACTTTCACCCCAACTCACATAATGAGACAGACATTTCTTACCAAGGTCAAACATTTTACCTGTTCAATTACATTGCATTTTGTCTCCTCTAATATGTTTTCCCCTCTGTTATCCTTATTTATTTTCAATTTCTCCTTGTCTACCGGCTCCTTTCCTACTGCCTACAAATATGTTCATGTTTCCCCAACCCTATCCTCAAAAAAATCTTCATCAATCATCCTCTATCTCCTCTATCCTTTGTAGCTAAACTCCTTGAAAAGTCCATCTACAGTAGATGACTCCACTTTATCTCCTCCTAGTCTCTTCTTTATACCTTACAATCTGACTTCTGACCTTATCATCCCACTAAAACTGCTCTTTCCAAAGTTACCAAGGATCTCCTGGTTGCCAAATCCAATGGCCTTTTCTCAATCCTCATTCTTCTTGACCTCTCTGTAGATTTTGACACTTTTGATCACCTTCTTCCTGATGCTCATTTCTCTCTAGGTTTTTCTATTTATCTGACTGCTTCTTCTCAATCTCTTTTGTAGTCTTCTCATCCAAATCACATCTTCTAAATAAAAGTGTTCCATGGGGTTCTGTTCTCAACCCTCTTCAATTCTACCTGTGTTGTACTTCACTTGGTGATCTCATCGGCTCTCATGGATTAAATTACCATCTCTCTGGATGATTCACAAATCTACCTATCCTGCCATAACCTCTCTGCTGACCTGCAATATTTCATCTCTAGTTGCCCTTTCAAACATTTCAAACTAGATGTTCAGGGCACATCTTAAACTTAATTACATTCAAAACCTGTCTCATTCTAACCCCTCTTCCCCTATCCAACCACACCTTCCCTACTGTTGTAGAAGGTAACACCAGTTCCTGAGGCTTACAACCTAGAAGTCATCCTGGATTCCCCACTACCTTTCAGCCCCCACCCCCATATCTAATCTGTTGCCAAAGCTTGTTGATTTCACCTTTGCTACATCTCTGGAATATGCCCCTTCCTCTCTTCTGACACTGCTGCCACTCTGGTCCAGGTCTTCCTTTCCTCATGCTTGCACTATTACAATAGCCTACTGGTGGGTCTGCCTGGCTTACAATTCTTCCCATTCCAATCCATTTTCTGTTCAGCCACTAAAGTGATTTTCCTAAAATGAAGATCTGACCACATGACCTTCCCTACTCATAGAAAACTGTCTATTTGGCACTCACAGCCCTTTGTTACCTAGTCCCCTCCTTTTACCTTATTCCCTGCCATGTACCCTTCCATTCCATGACACTGTCCTGGCTGTTCTGTCTCTCAATTCCAGGAATTTTCTTTCATTCTCCTCCATCCCTGGAATACTCTCCATTCTCATCTCCATCCCTGGATTCCTTTAAGGCAATGCTAAAGTCTCATCTGGGAATCCTTTCCCAGACTCTCAATCCTAGTCTCTTCCTTCTCTTATTTATTTCCTATTTATTTTGTAGGTAGCTTGTATGCATATATTCGTTTGCTTGTTGTCCCTCCAATGAGATTATGAGCTCCTTGAAGGCAGGGACTGTATTCTTCCTTTTTTTGTGTCCACAGTGCTTATTATAATGCTTGCCACATAGTAGACACTTAATAAATGTTTACTGACTGAAAGTTTCATTAAAAATCAAATTAACTATAAGTGAATTCCCAGAGTGGGCAAAACAATTTAGATGGGCTTACAAATCAATTTTATTAAACATTTAAAGAAGAAGTTTATGATAAGGTTGTAGAAATGCTAGGTATAACAAGACAATATGAAAAAGCAATTGAAGCAATAAGCCCTTACACAAAGTGTGAGGTCATGGCATGAGGTTTCAAGATAGAATTAAGGTTGCATATATGAATAAATTAAAAACATCAAATGCTTTGATGAAATACTGTGAGTCAAGAGATGTCCAAAAGGTACACTAGCAAGAAGAGAGTAACTCAACAACTATAAGCAAAGCCTCAGAGGAAAAAAAAAAGATAAAAAAGGAAAATAAAAATGTTGGCCACAAGCACTGCGTGAGTACCTGGAAGAAATAAAGTGAGAGGTTTTCGTTTCTATTTTTTTTTATAAGAACAAAAGTGAAACGAAAACTTCAGAGTAAAGAACTTAGAGAAGAATAAGTATCTTAGAACAGAATTTTTTTGTGGAAAAAAAACCTCCCTTGAAATAAGAAGAAACATTAGGACCAAACATTAAAAATGGGAAAACCAGAACAAAATTTAATACCATTAAAAAAGTGACATTGAGGAAAAAGTCAAGCAGAGAACATTTAATAAGAATTGGATTTTCAGAAAATCATTTAAAAAAACATTAATATCATGCTTTTAAAAATCATAAATGAACCAACTGCCTAGTACTAGAAATGGAGAACAAAGGGAAAAATAGCCTAAGAAGATTACCTTTTGAAAGAAACCACAAAATTAAAACTTTCGTGCATGTCATGATGAAAACTCAGAACTTCCAAGTCAAAGAAAAAATATTGAAAGCAGCCATAAAGAAAGAGTTCAAGTAATAAGGAATCAGTCAGAATCACATGAGACTTTAATATAAACAGGAGAAAATCCTGACATACAATATTTCAAGGGAAAGGAGGAGTGAACAGGCATTTATTAAACACTATGTGCTAGACACTATGCTAAATGCTTTACAAAGATTCTCTTAATTTATCCTAAAATCAGTTCCAAAAGGCAAAAGATAAAGGTTTATAATTAAGAATAACATACCCTGAATGAATAAATACAGACCTACAGGGGGGAAAATGTACCTTAAATGCAATGGCTGACTTAACAAGCATTACTGAAGAAAAGACCAGAGCTGAGTAAGTGCTCTGAAATGGAAACATAGGAGTCAAGAGAAAACTATGAAGATAAAATGCTTGAAGAATTGAAAAGTTATAGTATGATGAAATGCTTATATTGTAATTGTGAGAAAAGACATGTGTCCCATAAGAACCTAAATATCTTCCAGTCTCACAGAGTAATTCAAATTCAGGTAAACAAGGGGCTTTGGGAGCAGTTTTGCTCTGTTTTGGTATATTAAAGGAGAAAAAAAATGAATATACTAGGGAAGAAATTAATAAGGAGGTGCAATTTATTATTTCTCATAACTGCATAAAAGGTTTCACCCACATGGAATTGGACCCCTTCAACTTGATTTACGTCTGAACATCATGAGAGTCACTACAGCTTGCCTTTCTAAGGAGATGTGTTTCTATATAAGAACTAGGTAAGGGTCAGAAAATTGAAGGAATGATCCAGGAAATGGTCAAAGTTTAAACAAAGTTTGTTAAAAAGAAAAAGAATGAGTGCTTTAAAGGACACTGTAGAAATTAATTTTCAGATTACGAGGAGCAAGAATGAGATGTATGTGTGGGGAAAAGAGAATTTGGAAAGGTGGGATGGGGAAGTAATTTTTTTTTTATTTAGGTAGTTGAGGTTCTCTTTCACTTTGATTTGGAAAGGAAACATTGTAATTTTTCTAGCCACAGAATAGGTATTTTGCACATTTTGACTGGGTCTCCCACCCTCAAAACTCCTTTGAGTGACAGAGATTAGTTCTCTTTCAAGAAGAATTAGAGATGAGGATATCATAGCAAAGTGGCTGGAATCTTTAGTCTCTAGACATAACTACTGAATAACAAATTCTGATTCATAAACTCATAGAACCTAAGTTGGAAAGGATTTCAGAAGCCATCTAGTCCAACCTAGACATAGAAGGAACCTTCAATATATGACAAGGCATCATCTACTCTTTGTTGAGTCCCACAAGTGAGGCTTTGTTGGAGATTCTGGCCCTGTTGCTGAGGGGCCTGATGTCTGTGGCTCAGGTCCTGGGGAAAGTCTTAGAAGAGCAAGGTGGGCAGCTAGGTGGCGCAGTGGATAGAGCACAGGCCCTGGATTCAGGAGGACCTGAGTTCAAATTCGACCTCAAACACATAACACATAGTAGCTGTGTGACACTGGGCAAGTTATTTAACCCCATTGCGTAACCAAAACAAACAAACAAACAACAAAGAAGAGAAAGGCAAAGTTTCTGAGGTTGGTTTCTTTATACAGATTTAGTCCAGTGATGGAAGCTTTTATCCTTTCTGACTTTTCCCCAAACCTCTACCACACAGTCACAGCCCTGAGAAGCAATAAATTGCTCTTAATTGGGGCAGAGTGACAGAAGATTCAACAATTCAACAACAGTAAATTGGGGACAGGGAAAAGGCTGAAAAAACAATTGTGGACCATGAAAATAGCACCCCACCTTTTTGATAATTGATTATTTTCCCGGGCTTTGTGTTTCATCTGCTTCTGCTTCTGAATCTGTCTCTTTTTTCTATTGTTTGTTCTTCCAGGTACTTGATGATTTTGTTCTGCCTGACAGAAAATATAAAAAATCAAATTAATAACTACAGGTTGGCCTAAACTAAGGGTTATCACAATCAAAATACAGGAGAGGTATCAAAGAGAATACAGTTCAACATATGTTAGTATTTCTTTTAAGTTTCTTTTTCCCTAAACACAGATGTTTTATAATTACCTAATGATATTATTTATTAAATATTATGATAGTCAATTTGGCAAACACTCCTTCTATTGTTGTTGAAATGTTCAATTGTCATCTGTTTAATTATCATTTGTATTTTAACTGTGTATAATCTGGCATGTGCAGTAAAAAACATTCAAATTCACTCACGTAGATAATCTTCACCATAGTTAATAATTTGTTACAAAGTATTTTAATATTTTTCTGCAGAATAGTGCTATGGATTTCATTGGATTGAAAACAAACAGAAGTGCAGATTGTACATCTTCTGTATATTACTATTGGGCTTTTATATAAAATTAACATATTAAGGCACATAATAAGTAAATTAAGATTTGGATATATACCTTCGTTGCACTTTTTGTATGCTTAAAAATATTTGAAAATTAATTTATTGAAAAGCCTCATAGCACCCACCACATGTCAAAGGTAACGAAATTAGAAATCTACAGACTTTAAGATCACAACCCCCTAAAGAAATATTTAACGGAATATTTACTTAATATTTAACAGCATGTGAAATTTATTTAATAATTTGCCTGCAGGTTTTTCTAATCCTGCTTCTCAAAGATTCACAAACACACAGATAGATATAAAATCAGGAGGGGGTGAATTGCCCTGGTACTATTTACTTTTAACTGTAAAATATATCTGTTACAAGGAAAAACAAATTTTTTGTCTTTTTGTCCTTGAAAAAAAAAACATTTGAAGACTCAGTTTAGGAAAACAACAACGATGTTTCATTGAACTTATAGTAAAGGGAAGAAATGAGTTTACACACATGTGCAACAGACTGGAATATTATGTGCTGATTGTTAAGAGAAAAAGTTTTGTTTTTAGTTGAAAGATAATTAGTCATTTTAAATATTTTATTGATGAATTTTATTTTATATACACATATATACCATGGGATATACGTACACACATATAATTATACATATCTGTATGTATATATGCATGTATATGTATGTGTGTATATATATGTGTGTGCATAAATATATATACATATATACATACACACACATATACACATAACCACCTAATACAGCAATTGTAATGGATTCGGATGGAACTGCAGTATCAAAGAGTATTAAGAGTTAAATGAATTTTCTCATGAAATTCGAAACTATTTCCCATGTTGGAAAGACCAACTAACAGATTCACTACCATCACTGGTATTAGTGTCTCAATAAACATTGAATGTTTCAATGTTTTGTAATCTTTACCAATTTGATGGATTTGGGAAGGTACTTCAGAGTTACTTTAATTTCCTTTTTACTTTCTAATGATTTGGAAATTTTTTCATATGGTTGTTAATAGTCTGTATTCTTTTGAAAACTGTTCACATGCTTTAAATACTTATCAAGTGGCGAATGGTTGTTGAGTTCATATATTTGTATTATCTATACATGTTGTATGTTAGGAATTCTTAAGAAATATTAAATTTTTATCCAGCTCATATTATTTTATTTTAGCAAATTTATCTGTTGTTTTTGAAAAATGGAAAAAAAGCCTTTTAATTTAATAAAACTATTTAGCAGAAGTATTGATTCGGAGCTGGAAAAGACCTTAAATGTCACCAGCTCCAACCCCCTTATTTTGCAGATGGTGAAACTGAAGATGAGTATGATTAAGTCACTTGCCTAAGGTCAAATAGCTAGTAGGTAATTAACACAAGATTTTAACTCAGGTCTTCCCTGACTCCAAGTCCACCACTCTATACACTATTCCATACTGTCTATTATAATGTCCTCTATCTTTTTTTTTTTTGGTTATGAAGTCTCCTTAAACATATATATGAAAGATATGACCTTACATTTTTCACTGTTTATTTTTTTTTAAGATGAGACTTCTAACTATTTAGAACAATTATCTGCTTGGTACTTATTATAATGTCTGGTGTAAGATATTAGTCTAATCAAATTACTTTCCAGTTTTTCTAGCAGTTCAAGTCAAATAAGGAGTCCCTCCTGAAATAGCTTTGATTTCGATTTTAGTAAACATCAGCTAGTGTGTTTGTTTATTTTTAAGTCTTGCTTATCTTGTCTATTCTACTAGTGTGCCTATATCAAAGAGTTTTGTTCATGATTGAATTTTAATATAATTTTTATATCTAGTAATAATAGGTCCATTTCATTCTCATTTTTCATTACTTCTTTCAACATTCTTGATCTTTTTTTCCCTACACATTAATTTTATTACTTTGTTTAGCTCTTTAATGCTATGATTGTCAGGCATAGAAATAAATCTGTTTATTAATTTAGGTTTATGTTTTAAAATTTATGTTGGTATGATCCATAAAGGTATATTGAATTTTTTTCCAATTATATAGTAATATTTCCTTATTTCTGTTAAACCTGTTTTATAACTGTATTAACATAAATAATCTTTCCTTGGTAGTTAAATACCAAATATAGCATGCATTTTACTGTTTTTTCCCCCCAGTGGAAATTTCTTTTTTATTATTCTTGCTTTTTTTTTTTAGTAATATAAAGAAATAATAAACGATTTTTAAAGGATTAAATTTATATACTCCTGACAAAACTAAATATGTCAATTGATTTCTTTGCTGATTGACTAGGATTTATCTAAGGAAGCCATCATATCATATAAAAATAGGGATAATTTGTCACTTTCTTTGTGTCTTTTTTTAATTTAGTTTCTATCTATTGCCCTATAACTACAGTGTCTTATGTTACGTCAAATAGGAGATGAATAAGGTATCTTTGTTTCACATCTAAACTTAAGAAAGTTTTTTAGAATTTCTCTCATTAAAGTGCTGCTAGAGTTATGGATGTGCTTTTGATCATATTTAAAAAGAAATTATTTTGATGAAAATATCTTCATTTTACTAATTTAGCATATATTACTATTGTTTTTATTAGTTATCTTCAGACAAGCTTACATCTTGCTATTTTATCTCTTTCTTGGTAATACTAATCATATTAACTGAAGAAAACTGTGTCTGTTATATCTTTCAGGGGATCTCATGTGGTTTCGAAACGTATAACGTATACACCTTGTTGCAGGAAATCCTTTAAGGTAGAATTTTCTTTTGAAATGCCTTTTTATTGTGAAAAAAAAAGTAAGTCATTTCTTCTTTGTGTACTTTTTTTAACGTGATTCAAGGATTTATTAAATCCTACATTCAAAACACACTGCTAATTACATTAACAACCAGATCGATGTAAAAACATCATACAATTTTGCAACTTTTGAATCTTCAAAATTTTGTTCTAGTGGTTGAAAGGTTGTAGTTCAATATTGTGTATTCTTGCCAGTGTTTAGGATGTACAGAACATTGTTAGCATTAGCACTAAGCTGACAGAACCTCACAGGCCCGAGATCAAGTTACTAGGAAAAGCAATAGAAAGCATGTGTACATATAAGTGAGGTCAAAAACAGGGTCAACATCAGTAGTGTTACAGTGTTGTTAACCTGGCAATACAGTGATGTTTAAGAAGGTTCATATTTTGTATATTAAAAAAAAGTTTCTTAAAGCTTCATCACATAATTTTTACACTCCATTACTAAAAAAAAAGATTAAAGAAAACACATAGTAGTTGGAACAAAGTAATATGAAAAGAATACGCTTTTTCTAAATTACAAAAATGCAAAGTTTTAATACATAATCAGAAAGATTTTAAAATACAAGCAGAGTAATATTGCTTAGTAAGAACGGGTTTGATGAAAAAAAGCATTTACTAAGTTCACAACCGTGGGAATGACCAGTTCAGAATTGTATTGAATGAATGCCTTACTTAGGGGGAGGGAAAAAGAAGAAAAAGAAAAAAAAATCTTAGAAACAAAACACTTACCTAGAATATCTACCTTTCTTATCTACTGCCTTTGACAGATATTAACTGTTCTTCTTTCTAAACTTTTTATCTATGACAAAATTTATTCAATTTTATAATCTTCAGTATACAATGTAGTGCAAATTAATCCTAGGTTCCACAGTATGTCAAAATACTGTCTCTATTCCTTGGCGAAACCAAGTATTTCAAATAATCCGACCCAAAACATTGCTGTTAAAGAGGAGAATTCTCCATTAACAAAGACACACATAGGATTTCTGTTTGAAATTACAGGAAGAGCTTAATTCTTAGAAGAATCTTTACTGCGAATGCAAAAGATCGATCCAAAGACTACAGTTTGGTTATACACATTCTATTCTGATGTACAGTATGATGTTATATAATGAACATGGGTTGATAAATTATTCAATGCATTAAACATTTTTACTAAGTATACTGTAGTCATATATCTGAAAAATGAGTGAGAAAGTATTTTTGCATTTCCTACTAACAGAAATTAAAGTATTCTTAAATACAGAGGTCTTTAAAATAATTTAGTGCTTAGTGTTCATAGAACAATGCAACTTAGTTTAGTGGACGTTTTGGCAACACTTAATCTGAGCAGGAACAGGGCTTTTGAAAAATAAGGCATTAAGTAGGTTTGTCTTTTTCAGGATTTAGTTGTAATAGAATGGGAAAAAAAACCTTTCTCTAACACTTTAAACAAAATCATGAAATTATTGATTGGTTCAGAAGGTTTTATGGAAAGAAACTAATTTATAACAAAAACTTGGCATTGAGTGAATGCTCCACTCTTTAAGCAAACCTTACAAAAGTTCAAAGGGAAATAGGGCAGAGCTGTAACATTTACAACAGCTGACATTTTCTCTTCCTCTTCTTGACAGTGGGTGGGCAAAGAACTGCTCTAACAGCTTCATCAAACATTGTCTTGAGGACTTGCTGTGTGAGAGCTGAACATTCCAGATACTTTACAGCACCAATCTCCTTTGCCATGGCTAAGCCCTGTGGGTAAGTAACTGGAGACAGTTTCTTCTCCTTTAGTTTCTCAATCATGTCTTAATCATCTCTAAGGTCAAGTTTGTTGCTCATTAGAATTATGGGAGTGTTAGGACAATGGTGTCACACTTTAGGATACCACTTTGCATGGACTTTTTCAAATGATGCAGTACTCACAAGGGAAAAGCAAATTAAGAATGCATTTGTTTGTGGACAGGATAAGGGACTTAATACGTCACAATCTTCTTGGACTGCTGTAGCAGATATATCTAAATTCACAGGTTTTCCATCTACATAACATTGACAGAATAGTTGTAAAAGACAAGGTTGTATTCTCCAGGAAAGGCATTGGTACTATAACTGATCAGTATAACCTACAGCTCCGCTGTCATGGCAGCTCCCTTCACCTTCCCAATCTGGGCAGGGCCACCTCCTCTCTACTTTCCTTTTCCCTTTCCCTTCTGCCCTTCCTTTGTGTATTTTTCAATCATTTGTGTGATGGTGAAGATGTGTGGTAGTCTGTCTATTCCTTGATCATGGTTTCATCAAGTATGCCTTCTACTCATATTTTCATTAAAAGATTCCATAGATGGGATTGTCTCATAAATTGGTAGTCATAAGGTCAGTCAGAAGGTTGTAGAGCTGAGATCTGAACCCATCTCTGGAGTCTTAATTTACTATAATTTACATTATAACATGCTTTTTCAGGAGAGAGAGAGTGAGAGAGACAGACAGACAGACAGAAAGAAACAAAGAGAGACAGAGACAGAAACAAAGAACCACAGACTGAACAAAAAAAAAATGCAGTGATTAAAAAACAAAACCCAAAACAAGAGATTGTCAGAACAAAAGTGAAAGTCAAGATTAAAGGAAAATTTGAGACCTATATAAGCCAAGGCAACTCTCCTTGAAGACAAACTGCTCAGAAACTATCTGAGAATCATAGGTTAAAAAGCAAAAAAATATAAAATAAATATTAAAATTTTAAAAGCCTGAATAGCACAATTCAGAAAATCATATAAAGAAATCTCCTTGGAATTTGGGAAGCAGCACATCAGATACAAAGTAATAGGACACACATATCTTTGAGAGATAAATTCCAAAGTTAACTTGTCCAGAAACATGATGGTCAACATTAGAACTAAAACATTAAACAATCTTTCAGGAATTCATTTACATATCAAGGGAAAATAGTCTGAAATCACATGACTTCCTTGCTCACGACAAATGAAAGAAAAATATATATAATATTCGAAAATTAATTGTGGTGAAATGTATAGAAAGCTTGTCTTCAATTCATGAATACCTGGGTTAAAGTCCTGCCTCTGATACCTTGCAGCTGTGGGATCGTGTGTAAATCACAAGTCTCAGTGCTTCAGGCATCTCTCTCTCTCTCTCTCTCTCTCTAACACTATAAGTTATGACTTACTGAAACAAATTTGTTTAGAAGGAGTTTCCATGCTGGGAGTTCCTCAAACTGATTAAATCACAAATCATTACATAAACAGATAAATAAATATTAAATAAACTTGCAAAAAACCAAAATTAATCACTCCTCAACCTATAAAAAGCATATGACATAAAGCTGAACATAGGCATCAATAAAAAATATTTCAATAAGAAAAGAAATTTCATTAAGAGTGATGAATTTGTTTCATTCTTTTTGAGTAAGCAAAAAGCAAAGAGACTGTTTGCCATGCAAACTGGTCACACAAAATAAGCTAAAGAAAAATAAACATATCCGTTGAGCAAGAAAAGACTAAGCAGTTAAATTAATGTTTATATAGTTCCATTGCTAGAAAATGTTATTTTTTTTCCTGAAACATTTGCAACTTGTCCTAGAGCAATTATATTACAAAAAATATTTTGAGGATATATTTTAAATGGGCCAATCAAAGCAAACAGGAGGCACAAAATAGGAATATGTTAATATTTCTGCAACTAGAACTCCTATTCACTAATTGACATTTTGGAGTATGGGACACTACAGATGAAGGTCTTCCAGAACAGATGATAGGGAGAAAAAGGACTGAAGGATTAACTGGAGTTGCAGCCTTCTACATAACATTAACTAGAGAGGGGAGGAATCATGTTAGCTTATTCTAGCCCTTGGCAATTCCTGCTCTCCTAGGTCATAGATGCAAGACATACCAACATGTGAAACACTGAACAAAAAGCTCTAATTCTGAGGACCATTATACAGTTCAATCTAAGGTCCTATGGTCTCCTGTTATAAGTTTTCTACTCTCATAATTCATTATTGCCTGCAAATAGTGCTTCTTGCTCCAAGGCAGGTAGGTAAAATAGACAAGTACAGTTAAGTCATTGCCCCCATGCTATCAACTTTATGTACGTAGGGCTACTCCTTTTGGGTGCCACTTTCTTTGCTCATCCACGCCCTCTTTTCCCCCACCCCCAGACATGGAATAGTTTCCTTTCAAACCAGGCTCTCTATAATGGCAGATGCATGATTCAGTGCCAGTCAAGTTAGCTTCCTACAGTGTTACAGATTCAGTTTGATGATCAGAGGGAGAAGCCCAAGTGAAAATATTCTAACTCTCTCTGTGTTGAATATGAATCCTCAGTTAGGAATTTCTGTCTTGCAGCAATAACTTGGAGTTTATAAAAACTGCTTTCTTGAGATATACTTGAGATATCCTCCCAGGTGATCCCTTTGTGTGACACCAAAGCATTAGGACACACATTTTAACAGATAATTATGATTTTTATTAATCAAACAAGTTCCAAATTCTGTAACTTTTCAATCATCACCATCATCATCATCATTATCATCATCAATCATTATAACAACTAAGATTTACATTAAGACTTTAAGGTTTCCAAAAAACTTTACTTATACACACACACACACACACACACACACACACACACACACACACAAATATCCCAAAATTATAGGTTATATTTTTATTGTCATTTTACAGATGGAAAAAATAAGATGGAAAAGGGCTAAATGACTTTGCCAGGCTCAGATAGCTACATCTTATACCATATGTACATACAGCTTACATCATATGTAAGATGCAAATTTAGGCCTTCTTCCTCAAGAGATAGCACTCTAATACGAAAAAAAGAAGAGGAAAATCAGCATAACCAATCATTACATTAAAAAAATTCTAAAACATGTGTATTGTGCAACACCTATGGACTTCCATCTCCATAAAGCTGTGGGTTGGGAGCATACTCTCAAAACTTTTGTCTCATGTCATTCTTTGTCTTTATAACCGCACCCATTTACTTTTGCTCTCTCTGTGTGTGTGTGTTCTTTCCATTGACATTGTTGTAATTATTATATATGGGAGCAGCTAAGTGGCTCAGTGGAAGAGTGCTGAAGCTGGAGTCAAGAACACCTGAGTTCAAATCCAGCCTCAGAAATTTCCTAGCTGTGTGACCTTGAACAAGTCACTTAACTTCTATTTGTCACTAGAGAAGGAAATGGCAAATCACTCCAGCATCTTTCTTAAGAAAAGCCCATTGACAGAGGTCCACAGGGTCATGAAGGGTCAGATTTGACTGAAACAATTGAACATCAAATTATTATGTATGTTGCTTTCTTGTCTCTGCATAACTTCACTCTACATCAGATCTTATAGATCTTTCTATGCATCTCCATATTCATTATATTGATCACTTCTTACAGAATAGTTATATTCCATCACATTCATGAACTACAATTTGTTGAGTCATTCCTCAATCACTGAGCATCTACTTTATTTCTAATTCTTTGTTATCAGAAAAAAGTGCTGCTATAAATATTTTTGGTATATATAGGGACTTTCTTCTTATCAATGGCATCCTTGGGACATAAGCCCAGTAGGGGAATCTCTGGAGCAATGCAATTTTAGTAATTTTATTTGTATAATTCCAAACTGCTTTCCAAAATGGTTGCATCAGTTTACAACTCCAACAACAATGAAGCAGTGTGACTCTCTTTTCACAACTCCTCCAACACTATTGTGATTTTTTATCATTATTTCCAGTTTTCAAGATGCAACATCAAGGCTCAGGATTGCTTTATTGATTTTCCCTTATTATTAATGATTTGGAGTATTTCTTCATGTGGTCATGAATGCTCCGCAATTCTTTTGAGAACTATTTTTATATGCTTTGTCCAATTATCTATTGGTATCTATACACATACAAGTATATTATGTGTATATATGTATATGTATATGTAAACATGTATGCATACATACATACTTACACACATATACATATATTTGATATACAGAATATAGGAGGTGGCATGTATGTATACACACAAACATATATGTAGGTGTGGATACATGAGATTTGAAAGATATGACTCATCTCATATATGTATATATACACATCTATGTGTGTATACATATGTACATGCCCATATATACACACATGTAATATCTTGTATATCAACTCTTTGCCACAAAAATTTGATACAAAGATCTTTTCTCTATTTGACTGATTCTCTTCTTATCGTAGGTACATTAATTTTTATCTGAGTACAGCTTTTTAGTTTTATATGCTTAAAGTTGTCTATTTTTATCTTTTGTAATTGTCCCTATCCCTTGTATGATTAAGAATATATCTCCTACCCATAGCTATGAGAGGTATGTTATTTGTTTCTTGTTTAATTTTTTTATAGTATGATCTTTAACATTAAGGTCACATAGCTATATATATTGTGGAATATGGTATAAGGTGTAATTACTGCTAGGTATCTTTCTAGTTTCCCAGTAGTTTTTTTTTTAATTGAATAAAGGCTTCTTCCCTAAGTAATTCATGTTTTTGGCTTTATCAAACACTGGGTTATTGAGTTCCATTGTTTCTGATTGTGCTTTGTCTAGTGCATTGAATTGATCTATTCTTCATTTTTTAACCAGTACAAGATAGTTTTGATGATTGTTCCTTTATAATATAGTTTTAGGTCTGGAAATGCTATTCCCCTTTCTTCCTTAGTTCTTTTCCTCATTTCCCTTGATATTCTAGATTTTTTTTTTTTCTAAATGAATTGTATTATTTTATCAAGTTGCATAAAGTATCCCTTTTATAATTTGATTGGTATAGCATGAAAAGTACAAATTAACTTTGATATTGCTGTCATTTTTATTATACGGTCATGGACCAACCATGAGTACTGAATTCTTTTTCCAGATATTTAAGTTGTTCTTGATTTCCATAAGGAGCGCTTTTAAATTGAATCTATACAAATTTTGTCAGTTTAGCAAGTTAATCCCCAGACACTTACTGTATTTTTGTAGTTATTTTGAATGGGATTTCCCTTTCCATTATTGCCTCTTGAGTTTTTGTCATTATTATATTAAAAGGCAGTTAATTTTTGAGTGCTAGTTTGTAGTCTGGAAATCTCTTGAAGCTATTAATTCTTTCAACGAGTATTTTTGCTGGTGCCTTAGATTTTCCAAGTATGCCACTATATTAGAAAACAGGGAGGATTTTTTTTCTCCTTTTTACCTATCAGTATATCTTTAATTTCTTTATCTTTTTGTAATGCTAGCATTTCTATAACAATATCAAAAATTAGTGGAGAGCATGAACTTCTTTCTTTCTTCATATATTCATTGGAAGAAGTTCTAGCACATCCCCATAGCATGTGATCCTTGCTTTTGGTGTTAGATAGATGATCATTAAGATATTTTTAAGAAAAGAGCTCTCTAAATTTATATTTTGTAGGTTTATTTTAAAACATAAATGTAATTCATGAAAGTATTTTTCTGTACCTATTGAGATAATGATGTATTTTGGGATGTTTGGGTTTTTAATATGATTAATTATGCTGACTGTTGTCCTAATATTGACCATCCTTGCCTGCTTGGCCTAAAATCAGTTTCGTCATAATGAATAACTTCTTGGATAAATTACTGTAGTCTGTTTTACAGAATTTTATTTCAGGGCAGAGCCAAGATGGCAGAGTAAAGGCAGGGACTCTCCTGAGCTCTTCCTCAGATCCCTCCAAACACCTTTAAGTAATGACTCTACACAAATTCTAGAATAACAGACCCCACAAAAAGATGGAGTGAAACACTTTTCCAGCCCAAGACAACTTAAAAGGTCAGAAGGAAAGGTCTTTTCCACCTGGGTGAGAATGAGCACAGTCAAGCACAGGCTACACCAGCATAGCCCCTGCCCTAGCAAAGCAGGAACAGGCTTTGGGAGCCACTGAATCAGCAGCAGTGGCTGCTTCCAGAGCTCTCAACTCACAGATGTCAAGGGGGTCAAATAACTGGTCAGAAGGAGATTACAGAGGTCTCTTTACTATCACTGGGGGCAGGACTTTGTTGTTTTGCCCATACTTGGAAGCAAGTCACAGTCCTGGGTGGCAGTCCCAGGGCAAGGAGGTGCACTAGCACACCAGAGTTTAAGGCCACAGTGGAGAGGGGAACCTCCTCATAGTTCCAGGACAGAAAAGAATGCTTCTGGTCACTTATAGACCAAAGCACAGGCAAGGAGAGTAGTAAACACCACTCCTTAAATCATACTACATTGGAAGAGCTGAAAACTTACAGGTACCTAGAAGTATCTCTGAAAACAGCTGCACAAAACCCCTGAAGCTTGGGACAGTGCACCCTCTACCCTGGAAGCAGAGCCTTACTTAAACGAAGAGTTAAAAGTCAAGTAATAGGATGGGAAATGAGCAAACAATAGAAAAAAAATCTGACCATAGAAAGTTACTATGGTAACAAGGAAAATCAAAATACATACTCAGAAGAAAACAATTAAGTCAAAGTCCTACATCCAAAGCCTTCAAGAAAAATATGAATTGGTCTCAGGCCATGGAAGAGCTCAAAAATAATTTTGAAAATCAAGTAAGAGAAGTAGAGGAAAAATTGGGAAGCAAAATGAGAGTGATGCAGGAAAATCATGAAAAATACGTCAACAGCTTGGTAAAGGAGACACACACACACAGACACACAATACTGAAGAAAATAACACCTTAAAAAACATATTGAGCCAAATAGTAAAAGAGGTCCAAAAAGCCAAAGAGGAGAAGAATGCCTTGAAAAGTAGAATTGGCCAGATGGAAAAGGAGGTCCAAAAGCTCACTGAAAAAAAAAAAACAATTCTTTAAAAATTAGAATTAAGCAATGAAAACTAATGACTTTATGAAAAATCAAGAAACAAACAAAATCAAATGAATGAAAAAATAGAAGACAATATGAAATATCTCATTGGAAAAACAACTGACCTGGAAAACAGATCTAGGAGAGAATTTTAAAATTATTAGACTACCTGAAAGCAATGATCAGAGCCTAGACATCATCTTTCAAGAAACTATCCAGAATTTTATTTCAAATTTTTGAATCAGTATACATAAGTAATGTTGGTTTATCACTCAGTGCATAGAATGATGGCTCTGGAGTCAGGAGGACCTGAATTTAAAACTGACCTCAGTCACTTACTAGCTGTGTGATACTGGGCAAATCACTTAATCCTGTTTGCCTTAGTTCCTCATCTATAAAATAAGCTGGAGAAGGAGACAGAAAATCACTCCAGTATCTTTGCCAAGAAAATCCCAAATGGAGTCACAAAGAGTTGAACATAATTGAAATGACTCAACAACAAAATGTTTGTTTTATAAAAAGATTCTGGTATGGTCCTTCCTTTCTCAACTTTTGGGAATAATGTGTGTAGGGGTAGTAATTGTTATTTAAAAATGTCATGGAATTTTGGGAAGCCATATGGTCCAGGAATTTCTTTTTGTTTGGTGCTTCCTTTATAGCAACTTTTATCTTCTTTTCTGCTATTGCATTATTTAAGATCTGTATTTGGTCTTCTGTCAATCTCAGTATTTTACATTTCTGAAGTTATTCCTCTTTTTTGTGTTCTAAGTTTTTTTCACATGTAACCACAAAAATTGTGTATCATTTTTTAAAAATTTTGTTTGGTTTTGTTACGATTTTACTTTGCTTGTGATTTTATTGATTTGATTTTCTAGCCTCTTTTTTATAATCAGATTGTCTAAAAGATTATCAGTCTTTATCTTCTGAACACTAAAGTTTGAAGAAGAGGTAGAGCAAAGATGGTGGATTAGAGGCTACCCAGCAGATCTCACAAACATTACCCTCCAAATAACTTTAAAATAATATCCCAAACGAAATTTTAGAGGAACAGACTAATGAAAAGTCAGGGTAAGATACTCTTCTGGCCTAGGAAAACTTAGGAGGTTGGCAGGAGAAGTTTATGACATCAGGGTGGAAATATCTGGAGCCCACAAATACAAGGCTGCAACAGTTACCATAGCAACTCTGGGATCTCTCAGCTGAGAGACAGTTAAGTGGGACAGACAATTGATCAGAAAAAGATTGGGGGGGAGTACACTGGGTACAACTGTTACTGATTGCATATTCAGTTCTGGGTCACAGTTCTATGGTAGAGAAGAGCCTTGTGGTTGGTCAAAAGGGAGCAGGGACCCTGACTGTAGTTCTAAGGCAAAGAAGGCATTAGCACTTGTGGCTGCAGGACAGCAGGGGTCCTTCCTGGGTGCAGACCAGGAGAGAAGTGATCATACTTCTCCCAGTATCACACCACTTTGGAAGCATCAAAAAATTGCCAACCCCCAGAACTGGCTCTGAAATAGCAGCATGAAAAGCCTGAAACTTGAGATAGTGTTTTCCCACACCCAGGTGAGAAGAGCTCAACTCTAATATAAAGTTTAAATTCAAGAAATAAGCTGGAAAAATGAGTAAAAAACAAAAAAGAAGCTTAACGAGAAAAAGCTACTATGATGGCAGGGAAGACTAAGAAATAAATTCCAAAGAAGACAGCAATGTGAAGACATTTACAAACAAAGCCCCTCAAAGAAAAATGCTGATTGTATCCAAGCCCAAAAAGCATTCCTGTAATAGTTAAAGAAAGAGATAAAAGTGGTAGAAGAAAATTTGGAAAGAGAAATTAAAATAATGCAAGAAAAATAGGAAAAGAGAATTAGCAGTTTGATAAAAAAGACAAAAATTAAACTGAAGAAAATAACATTAACAACAGAATTGGTTTAGTGGCAAAGATATAAAGACAATGATATAAAGACATATATATGTATATAGTATATATACATATATGTATATAGTACATTCATTTATTTACCACTAGCATATAAGAATGTATATTAAACTCAAATTATACTTAAAACATTAAATTCACTGGAGAAAGAACTACTTAAAAAGCAGAATAGGCCAAATGGAAAGGGATGTACAAAAATTCTTTTAAAACTGGAATTGCGAAGTGGAAGCTAATGACTTCATTAGACATCAAGAAAAAAATAAAACAAAGTTAAAAGAATGAAAAAAATGAAAGAAACTATGAACTATCTCATCAGAAAAAAAATAAGTTACCTGGAATTTAGAATGAGGAAAGATACATTAAGGATTATTGGACTATCTGAAAGCCATGATAAAAAATATAAAGTAGAAATCATATTTCAAGAAATTATACATGAAAACTGCCCTGACATTCTAGAACAAGAAGGCAGAACAAAAATTGAAAGAATCCACTTGATCATCTTTTGACAGAGATCCCTAAATGAAAATCTGAAGAATACTGTAGCCAAATTCTAGAACTCTCAAGTCAAAGAAAAAGATTTCAAGCAGTTAGAAATAAATTCAAATACCATGAAGCCACAGTCAGGATTATATGAAATTTAGTGGCTTCTACCTTAAAAGGAGCAGAGAGATTGAAATATAATATTCTGGAAGTGACAGGTGCTAGGAGTTCAACCAAGAATACTCTGCCTAGAAAAACTGAGCATAATCTTTCAGGGGATTAACTGTATATTTAATGAAATAGAGGACTTTAAAGCATTTCTGATGAAAAGATCAGAGCTGAATAGAAAATTTGACATTCAAACACAAGACTCAAGAGAAACATAGAAAGGTAAACATGAAAAAGTAATCATAAGGGCTTCAATAAAGCTAAATTGTTTTCATTACTAAATGGAAAGATGTTACAAGTGATTACTTAGAATTTTATCATTATCAGGGCAGTTGAAAGGAGTTTGCATAGACAGAGGACATGGATATGAGTCAATTATGTTGGACTGATCTCCAAAAAATATATGATAGGAAAGTGGGGTTCACTGGGAGAAGTGGCAAGGAAGATGTATAATGGAGAATTTTTTCTCACATAAAAGAGGTGCATAGGGAAGAGCTTTTATAGTGGAGGAGAAAACGATAGTTGATAGGCAACCCTTGACCCTTACTCTAATCAGAATTTGTGTGTGTGTGTGTGTGTGTGTGTGTGTGTATGCATGCATGCATGTATGTATGTATGTATGTATGTATGTATGTATGTATGTATGTATGTATATATACTGGGCAGCTGGGCAATGGATAGAGTGCTAGACCTGGAGTCAGGAAGGCTCATCTTCCAGAGTTCAAATCTGGAATCAGACACTTACTAGCTCTGCGACTCTGGGCAAGTCACTTAACCACGTTTGTCTCAGTTTCTTCATCCATAAAGTGAGATGGAGAAGGAAACAGCAAACCACTCCAGTGTTTTTGCCAAGAAAACCCCAAATAGGATCATAAAGATTTGGACATGACTGAAAATAACTGAATGAAACAACAACAAGATAGAACTGAATCAGGGTGGCTAGGTGAAGCAGTGGATAGAGCACCAGCCCTGGATTCAGGAGGACCTGAGTTCAAATACAGCCACAGACACATAACACTAGCTGTGTGACCTTGGGCAAGTCACTTAACCCCATTGCCTAACTGCCCCCACCCCCCCAAAAAAACTGAACTGAGTCAAATTTATAAAAATAAAAACCATTTCCCAATTGATAAATGGGAGCTAGTTCCAAATTGTTCTCCAAAATGGTTGGATCAGTTCACAACTCTACCAACAGTTTATTAGCATACCTATTTTATCAACAATCCTCCAACATTTATTATTTCTGATAGGGATGAGGCTGTTCCTCAGAATTCTTTTAATTTGCTTTCTCTAATCAATAGTACTTTAAAGCATTTTTTCATATGAATATAGATAGCTTTGATTTCTTTGAAAAGTTCCTATTTATATCCTTTGATCTATTCATTATTTAAGATTTCATTGCTAAATTTCCATTTGGTTTTGGATCTTTTGTTTTTGTTCCCTGATACCGATAACTACTTTTTTTTTTTGCACTTTTGTTCTGTAAAGGTGCATTTATTATTTCTTTCTTTTTACATTTGCTTGCAATATCTCTGGGCTGCAATACATGGAACCATGGTCAAGATCTGACATGATTTAGCAATGATCCTACAGAAGATCAGAGTGCTTGGAATATGAAATTCTAGAAAACAAAGCATAGGCTTATTGCCAGGAATATTTATAAAGAAAAAATGAGTAAAAATTAAAGGGGAAATGGATCTTTACTGAAACCAAGGATTTCCAACCATTCCTAATGAAAATGCCAGATCTTCATAGAAATTTTGATGTCAAGTACAACATAAAAAGGTAAACATGAATGAACCATCATACTAATAAGGATACATGTTTTACATTTTAATATTGGGCAATGGCATATGGTTTTCCTATCTTAACTTTCCTAGCATGTTGGGCCTTCAAATCAAACTAATAAGACACAGGACATGGGAATGGTTCTATCATGTTATGATGATCTTAAATTAAGTATAGAAAGCAAGAGGAAGATGAAACATTAAGAGGGGGAATGTCAGAAAAGGGGGAAGAATCTCATATAATCAGGATGTTTAAGCAGAAGTCTATAAAATGAAGAAGGGGTGGGGGAAATACATGACATCTGAAATTCATTCTCATATGAACTAGTCAAAAGGCAGTTAGATATACACACATAATTGAGTACAGAAATGCAGTTCATTCAACAGGAAAACAGGACAGAAATAAGATAAAAAGAGAAGGAAGAGAGGGAATAACATGTTTGGTTGGTTAATGGAGGATTTATTCTCTAAGGATGTACAAAAATATTTATTAGCATCTCTTTTAGAAGTAACAAAGAACTGGAAACTGAGGAGGCCCCCATCGATTGGGGAATAACTAAACAAATTATGGCATATAAATGTAATGGAATACTATTATGGAATAAGAAATGATGAAGAGGATGATGGTTTCAGACAAACCTGGGAAAACTTGCATGAACCAATGCAGATTGAAATTAGCAGAACCAGAATAATTGAAACAAAGTAAACAATATTATAAAGCAAATATGTTGGAAAGTCTTAGGATCTCTGATCAGAGCAACAATCACCACAATTTACAGGACTAATGATGAGACCTGAATATCTATATCCTGATAAAAAGGTGATGAACTCAGAGTACAGACTGAGACTTATTTGTTGTGGACATGGCCAATGTTGGAATACATTTTGCTTTAGTGAACATATTTCTAACATTGATTTTTGTTTTCTTTTTGCTTCAGTGGAAGTAGGGAGAGAAACCAGATTTTTTTGATAAAAAAATAAAATTTAATTTAAAAATTTTTCATGGCACTTTTTCATTCCAAAGGACTTTAACATCAACTACTCAATTTGATTCATGCAACAATCATTTAATTACAATGTGTTGTCTAGGCATGGGGGACAAATGAAAGATGACTAAGAAATGTTTCTTGTTTTTGTAAAGCTTATGGACTAACAGTAGAGACATAAGAAATATACAGATATGTAAGACATAATAAATATGTAATAACAATGCAATAGTTATAGGAAAGAATTGAATATTTAGTAGAAAGGAGAGAATGTGACATAATAAATATGTAATGATAATGCAATAGTTACAGGAAAGAATTGAATATTTAGTAGAAAGGAGAGAATGTGACATAACAATAAATATGTAATAACAATACAATAATTATAGGAAAGAATTGACTATACTAAGAATAGAAGAAAAGTAAAAAAAGTGGCATGTAAGTTTAAGGGAAAGAAGTAGCATTTTTAATTGTGGGGATATATGAATATTTAGTGGAAAGGAGAGAATTTGACTGAACTTTGAAGAACAAATAAGGTTTCAAAAAATAAAATAGAGAGCCATAATTATAATACGAAGACTAGTGAGCAAAGATACAGAGTGGAGAAAGTATTGGATGTGTACAAGTGAAAGTGAGTATGCTATTTTGAGTAATAATTATAGTAATTTTAAAAAGTAATTATTATTATTATTATTATATCCTTTTGATAGAGGTGAGCTAAGGCCTATAGTTTACAGCTTTTGTTGCATGAGCATAACTGCATGCATACATAGTACTATACCTACGTAAATGGAATTCATGCTGAGTGCTTTTTATGGCTGTATAACGGGGATAAAAAACAGTATATACTCACCTATTTTAGGATAGACACTATAACATGTTACTATCTCCTAGGATCTCTAACTATTAATTCTGTCTGTGTCATACACCTACCAAGTTGTTTAAAATATTCATGAGGATTTTTAAAAAATGAATCTTATTCTCCAGTTTATTCATTACATCAATATAATATAATATTTTTTATATATATATATATATATATATATATATATACTTGTGTGTATATATATATACTTGTATATATCTTTTAATTTTTCTCAAGTATTTATTCAATGTCTACTAAATTTCCAACAAATCTTTTCATGCTATTAGAAATTTAAAAAATATATATGTACACTTAGAGCTAGAAGAGAATTTAATTTCCATCTAGTACAATCTCTTAATTTTCCATATATGGAAACTGAGTTTCAAGGAGGTTTAGCTATTCATTTAAGGTCACATAGGTTTTACTTGTCAGAAGGGGTATTTGAACTGAGATCATAGAGCACAAAAATACATTTTTTCCCCACTGAATCACACCTCTAAAAACTGTCTGAACAAGCTTAAAATCTGTTTGTGAGTAGTTCATATTTTTAAAAAACAAAACAACACAAGGTAAGTTGTGTTAAGGACAAAAAGGATTCAAAGAAATGGAAGTGAACTAAGGCCTTGGTCACATGAGAAATAAAACAGAGGACAACACATTTTTTCTGATCCTCATGGTTTCTTAAAACTCTCCAAAAGAAGAATTGTATGCAAGAGCTAACTAGGTAGTGCAGTGGATGGAGTGCTAGGCTTGGGGTCAGGAAGATCTGATTTCAAATCGAGCCTCAGATACTTACTGTATGACCCTGGGCAAGTCACTTAACCTCTGCTTCAGTCTCCTCAACTATCAAATGTGACTACTTCCCAGGTTTGTTATGAGGATCAAGTAAGATAAAATTTGTAGGTAATTACCACATTTCCTGGAACATGGTAAGCACTACATAAATCCTAGCTATTATCAATACTACTAGTACTAGTGTTAGGGTGTGGGGTGTGTTCAGAGAACACCTTTGGTGTCCAACTGTTCCAGTTAACTCTCGTCTGTGGCTTGAAGAAGCTGTAGCATGCACAGTGGCCACACTCTGATAAACCTTTTTTGTCAGACAGGCTAAACCAGGTTGAGGGTAACCAAGGCGTCTCAAACCCATTGATGAGTTGTGGGCGGTGTCTACCCCAGGCATGTGAAGACTTCCCCTGGAAGAATGGGTTAATGAAAACAGTTTGTTTTAATGGCCATGAAGGCAGCTGAAGCAGGCACTGTGAAGCACTTGAAGCTTGGTTAGACATTGAAGATGCCAAGGTCATCCACTGCATCTTGAGCCATCACCAGTTATCTGATTCTGTCCTGCCACTGGACTGTGATGTCTCTGGAGGACAGAGTGAGGTTGATGCAACTCTGCCTCACTTAAATCCAATTTATGCATCAATCCAAAGACATCACCCATACCATTTTACCATTTTTACCTAAATCAAAATCCTGTGGTGACAGACAAGTGACAAAGCAGCAGGTACAGATATACTGGGAACTACAGTCATAATCCTGCACACAGGTGGCCCAGGCCATAGGGTCATCTTCTCACTGGAAGCAGCAGTGGGATTTAGCAGCCATCTGAGTATCTGAGCAGCCTTTTAAGGATCACACTGCTAGCCTTCTGATATGAGGAAGGGGCTTGAAAAGGTGCCCTAAGAATTGTCTTCTTGCCCAACTCTGGCCTGATTACCACACCAGGTGGGGATCCCATCATGAGGTCAAAACCCACAAAAAAAATATATACTTATATAGACAACACAAAATCCAGTACACCTGAAAGAAAAACAGCTCTTATTGCAAAAGAACTCATTGGTATCACATTCAAATAGCAGCCCTGAGTAAAACAAGGTTGGCAAATGAAAGCCAGCCGACTGAAGCTGGAGCTGGATATATGTTTTTCTGGAGTGGTGACAGTAAAGGGGAGCGCTGTGAAGCTGGTGTAGGCTTTGCAGTCAAAGCTAATCTAGTTAACAAGCTTGTATGCCTACCAAAAGGAGTGAAGGACAGGCTCATGACAATGTAATTGTCGCTTGTAGGAAAACATCATGCCATCATCATCAGTGCCTATGCTCCCACCATGACGAACTCTGATGTGGTCAAAGAAAAATGTTATGAAGATCTGGAGAACCTTATCATCAATGTGCCAAAAGAGGACAAGCTTATGACTCTGGGTGACTTCAACGCTAGAGTAGGCTCAGACTATCAAACATGGGCAGGAAGTCTTAGGGAGGAATGGAGTTGGAAACAGCAACAGCAATGGTCACTTACTACTGAAGACTTGTGCATCCCATGACCTTCTTTCTCATTACCAACACTGTCTTCCATTTACCTAAAGGCAATAAAACTTCATGGATGCACCCTCACAGCAAACATTGGCATTTAATAGACTATATGATTGTAAGGAGAAGAGATAGGGTGTGAGAGTAATGAAGGCAATGTGTGGAGCAGAGTGCTGGACTGATCATAGACCTATCTTTACAAGCTAAATATTCTCATTCAACAAAAGTGTCATTTTGCCCAAAGGGAATATCACCACCCAGAAAAATTAATGTCAATAGATTAGAGCCCTTCTCTGAGCTGGAAAAGTTTCTTGCTGACTTGGAGGGAAGGTTGAGCCAACATACAATTGGCAACAGTGGTGCAGAAAAGGAGTGGGCAGCTTTCACAGATTTGGTGTATAGCACTGCATTTGCTCGTCTGGGTCAGAACACCTGTAAACATCAGTACTAGTTTGATGAAAATGATGGGGAAATTCAGATGCTGTTAAATGAAAAACAAGAACTTTAAATGGTTTGCCAGCAGAAATGGTGGCAGGATATTTCAATGTCCCTTTCTATTTTGGACACTATAATAGCACAATAACCAAGAAAGATAATAAAGAACTGAAGAAATAGCTAGAGAAATCAGAGCTAAAAAGCTTGTAGCATCTTCTAAATAGGACTGCTAAAAAAAATACACTTTTTTTTACAACCACATGGGACTTTCACACAAAAAAATGATGAAGTAGGGAACAGAGATGCCAAGTCAAGGTAATAAGACATAAAAAAGGAAAATGACAAATATTGGAGAGGATATGGAAAAAACTGGCACACCAAAGCACTCTTACTGGGGTTGTGAACTGATCCAAGTATTCTGGAAAGCAATTTGGAACTATGCCCAAAACGCTATAAAACTGCATACCCTTTGACCCAGCAATATTATTACTAGTTCTGTATCATAAAGAGATCAAAGGAAAAATGAAAAAAAAAACCTGTATATATAGACATATTTATAGCAGCTGTTTTTGTAGTGGCAAATAATTTTAAATTGAAGAGAAGCCCATCCAATGGTGAATGGCTAAACAAATTATAGTATATGAGCTTGATAGAATATTATTGTCATAAGAAATGATGAGCAGGATAGTTTCCAAAAGCCTTGGGAAGATTCATATGAACTGAGGCAAAGTGACGTGAGCAGAATCAGGAAATATTTTACATAATAACAGCAATATTGTAATGATGATCAACTATGAATAACTTTTAGCTAAGTCTTAGCTAATCTGAGCAATACAATGATCCAAGACAATCCCAAAGGATATAATTAAAAATCCTATCCACCACCAGAGAAAGAACTGTTGGAGTCTGAATACAGATCAAAGCATATTTTAATAATGCTGTTTATTTGTATTTTGTGCTTAATATTATCTTGTTTTTTGCCAGTTACATGTAAAGATAGTTTTCAACATTCATTTTTGTAAGACTTTGAGTTCCAAAGTTTTCTCTCTCCCTTTCTCCCTTCCTTCTCCCTCCCTTCCCTAGCTTCCTCCCTTCCTTCCCTCCCCCTCCCCAAGACAGCAAGCAATCTGATACAGGTTATACATGTACAATTATGTTAAACATATTTCCACAATAGTCATATTGTGAAAGAAGAATCAGAACAAAGGGAAGAACCATAAGAAAGAAAAGCAAAAAACAAAACACAAAAAAGTGAAAAGAGCATGCATTGATCTGCATTCAGACTCTGTTTTTTCTCTAGATGTGGACAGCATTTTCCAACACGAGTCTTTTAGAATTGTCTATGATTGTTGTATTGCCAAGAAGAGTTATCTATCATAGTTGATCACTGCCCAATGTTGCTGTTACTGAGTTCATTGTTCTGGTTCTGTTCATTTCACTCAGCATCAGACCATACAAGTCTTTCCAGATTTTTCTAAAATCTTCCTGCTCATCATTTCTTATAGAAAAATAGCATTCCATTATATTCATATACCACAACTTCTTCAGCCATTCCTTAATTGATGGGCAGCCCCACAATTTCCAGTTCTTTGCCACCACAAAAAGAAATGTTACAAATATTTTTCATCCCTTTTTCACGTTCTCTCTAGGATACAGACCTATTAGTGGTACTGTTGGATCAAAGGGTACAGATGGTTTGGTTGGCTTTTGGGCATAGTTCCACAAGTTGGTCTCCAGAATGGTTGGATCAGTTCACAACCAGACAAACAATTCATTAGTGTTCCAATTTTCCCATATCTTCTCCAACATCTATCATTTTCCTTTTTTGTCACATTAGCCAATCTCATAGGTGTGAGGTGAGAGTTGTTTTAATTTACATCTCTCCAATCAACAGAGGTTTAGAACACTTTCATAGGACTACAGACAGCTTTAATTTCTTCATCTGAAAACTACCTCTTCATATCCTTTGACCAATTATCAACTGGGGAATGACTTGTATTCTTATAAATTTGACTCAGTTCTCTATATATTTGAGAAATGAGGCCTTTGTCAGAAACACTAGATGTAATAATTGTTTCCCAGCTTTCTCCTTTCTTTCTGATCTGGGATACAATGGCTTTGTTTGTGCAAAACCTTTTAATTTAATGTAATCAAAATTATCCACCTTGCATTTCATAACGCTCTTTATCTCTTGTTTGATGATAAATTCTTCCCTTCTCCATAGAACTGACAGCTAAACTATTCATTCCTCTCCTAATGTGCTTACAGTTTTACCCTCTATGTCTAAATCATGTACCCATTTTGACCTCATCTTGGTATAGGATATTGGTCTATGCCTAGTTCCTGTGATACTTTTTTCTTTTCAGTTTTCACAGCAGTTTTTGTCAGATAATGAATTCTTATCCCAGAAGCTGGAGTCTTTGAATTTATCAAATAGTAGATTACTATAGTCATTTACTACTATATCTTATGTACCTAACCTATAGCACTGATCCACCACTCTATTTCTTTTTTTTTACTTATTATTTTATTTTTCTCCACAGTTACATGTAAAAAGAATTTTTAACATTTGTTTTTAAAACTTTCAAATTCCAATTCAAGTTCTAAATTTTCTCCCTTCCTCCCCCCTGCCATTGAGAAGGCATGCAATTCAATATAGGTTATACATGTGTAGTCATGTAAAACATACCCATAATAGTCATGTTGGGGGAAAAAAAAGCACGAACAAAAAATAACTCAAGGAAAATAAAGAAAGTTTTAAAAAATATGTTTAAATCTGTTTTGAGACACCATTAGTCATTTCCCCGGGGATAGACAGCATTTTTCATCATAAGTCCGTCAGACTTGTCTTGGATCGTGTATTTTTTTTTTAAGGCAGTTGGGGTTAAGGGACTTACCCAGGGTCACACAGCTAGTAAGTGCCAAGTGTTTGGTCTAAGGCCAGATTTGAACTCAGGTCCTCCTGACTTTAGGGCCGGTACTCTATCCACTGCACCACCTAGCTGCCCCTGGATCGTGTACTGTTGAAAATAGCTAAGTCAGTCACAGCCAATCATCTTACAATACTGCTATTTCTTTGTACACAGTACATTTCACTTTGTACCAGCCCACGCAAGTCTTTCCAGGTTTTCTGAGAGCATCCTGATCATTATTTCTTATAGTACAATAGTGTTCCATCATAATCACATACCACAACTTGTTCAGCCACTCCCCAATTGATAGGCATCCCCTCAATTTCTAACTCTTTGCCGCTAGAAAAGAGCTGCTATATTTTTTGTACAGGTAGGTCACTTTCCTTTGTGTTTTTTATCTCATTTGGGATAGTGGTATTGCTAAGTCAAAGGGTATACGTGGTTTTATAGTCCTTTGGGCATAGTTTCAAATTGGTCTATAGAATGGTTGAATCAATTCATAACTCCACCAACAGTGCATTAATGTCTCATTTTCCCCACATCCCCTACAAGATTTATCATTTTCCTTTTCTGTCCTATTAACCAATCTAATAGGTAAGAGGTAATTTTAATTTATATTTCTCCAATCAATAGAGCATTTTTTCATATGGCTATAGATAACTTTGATTACTTCATCTGAAAACTGATCATATCTTTTGACCATTTATCAATTGGGGAATGGCCATTATTTTTATAAATTTGACTCAGTTCTCTATACATTTGAGAAATGAAGCCATTATCAGAGAAACATGCTTTATTTTTTTTCACAGTTACTATTGCTAACTGTATTTCCCTCCAACCTATTCCCCCCCACCCAGTTACTGTATAAAGTTATTAGCTTCCATTTGCTCCATTCTAATTTTTAAGGAATTATTTTCTTCAGTGAGCTTTTGGCCCTCCTTTTCCATTTGGCCAATTTTGCTTTTTAAGGCATTCTTCTCCTCATTGGCTTTTTGGACCTCTTTTGCCATTTGGCCTTTTTTTTTTTTTAAGGTGCTATTTTCTTCAGTATTTTTTGTGTCTTCTTTACCAAGCTATTGATTCTTTTCTCATGATTTTCTTACATCACTTTCATTTCTCTTCCCAATTTTTCCTTTCCTTCTCTTATTTGATTTTCAAAATCCTTTTTGAGCTCTTCCATGCCCTGAGACCAGTTCATATTTTTCTTGGAGGCTCTGGATATAGGGGCTTTGTCTTTGTTGTCTTCTTCTGAGTATGTATTTTGATCTTCCTTGTCACCACAGTAACTTTCTACAGTCAGGGATTTTTTCCACTGTTTGCTCATTTTCCCAGCCTATTACTTGACTTTTAACTCTTAGTATGTTACATATATGTGTGTATTTCATATATTTACACAGATATATCTACGTATTTATACTAAAAGGCTTTCACCATAGATAAGAGATGTATGGATATGAACAAATAATTCTCAAAAGAACAATTACAAATTCTTAACAATCACATGAAAGGAATTTCCAGATCATCAACAATGAGAGAAATGCAAATGGAAACAATTCTAAAGTTTCACTTCATTGGCAAAGGTGACAAAATCTTTGAATAGACAACCAGTGTTGGAGGTATTGTGAGAAGATGGGCCCACTGACTCATTTTGACGGAGTTATAAACTGGAATAATCATTTTGGAAATGATTCCATTATTAGGCTTTTACACTATGGTGATCATTGATAAGGTTTCCATACATAACAAAATAACATAGCATCACTTTTTTGATCACAGAAATTGCAAACAAAGTATATTTATATCAATTAAGAAGTAACTAAATGATCTGTCATACATAAATGCAATGGAATATGGTTATGCTCTATTAAATGATGAATATAATAAATAAAAAGAAATACGGAAAACTTATATGATTTCATGTAGAATGAAAAAAACTATATATTTATTACAACCATGTAAGTGGAAAAAATAATCATAAAAGAATCAAAATTGAATATTGCAAAAATATAAAAAAGTTAAGAATGGAGAGGCGAGCCAAGATGGTGGAGTAAAGGCAGGAATTTGCCTGAGCCCTCCAAATATCTTTAAAAATGACTCTAAACAAATTCTAGAACAGCAGAGCCCACAAAAAGATGGAGTGAAAAAAATTTCCAGCCTAAGACAACTTGGAAGGTTGGCAGGCAAGATCTAGTTTAGTGCAGGTTGTGCCAGTGCAGACCAGGCCAGAAGGATTTTATTATTTGTTCAGTGCAGCTAGGTAGCATAGTAGATAAAGTGCAGTCCTGCAGTCAGGAAGACTCATCTTCCTAAGTACAAATCTGGTCTCAAACATTTATTACTTGTACGTCCTGGGCAAGTCACTTAACCTTCTTTGCCTCAGTTTCCTCATCTGTAAAATGACCTAGACAAGGAAATGGCAAACTACTCTAGTATCTCTTCCAAGAAAATATTGAATTGAGTCATGAAGAATCAGATATGACTAAACAAGTTATTTTTAATGATATTTCCCTTTCTATCATTGCCTATTAAAATTTATTGATATGTAGACATTTTGTTGATTTTTGATAGTTTATTTTGTGGCCTTAAACTTGCTAAAATTCAATCCATAACATTATTGCTTCCCCTAGGATTTTCTAAGGAAAACATCAAGTAATCAGCAAATAGGTATAGTTTTATATTCTTGCTGCCAAGTTTTATACCTTTAATAGATTCTCAATTTATTGCTGTTACTATATTTCTAGAACTATATTAACAACAGTGAGAGTGTACGTGCTTGCGTTACTCCTACATTTTTTATTCATATGTATAGTAATAAGCTAGTTCTAATCCTATTTTTTTAAAGACTGGATCATTTAAGATCTCTAGTCCTTTGTTAGTTTAGCTGTTTCATATGTATGTGTGTGTGTATATGTATAAAGTTATCCCTCTTATTTCTTTTCTGTTCCCAGTTTTGGTAGCATATAACTGGGCATAGTATTTTCTAAGTTTTTTAAATTTCTGGTTTGATTAACAGTTCACCTTGTTCATTTTCTATTTTATTGATTCAATTTTTGCATGATCTTTTTAATAATGATTATCTAAACATTTATAAATATTTATAACCTTTTCCAAGAACCACATTTTAGTATTTTTAAAATTATTTCTATAGATCTATTTATTATATATTTCTTATATATATTTATATATAATATAACATATTATATTATGTATAGTATATATATAATATATATATTATATATATAATTATATAATATATATTTCTATAGTAATTTTTGGTCCTACCAAACTACTTTAATGACACAAATATGGTGCTAATAATGCCTAAATCAGGAAAAGTGAAAACAGAGAAACAAAATTATAGAACAAGTTCCCTAATGAATATTCATGCAAAAATTTAAATAAAGAATTAGCAAGGAGGTTACAGGAATTTATCATGAGTATAATACATGTGACCAGGTAGGATTTATACCAGGAATGCTGGGCTGGTTCAATATTAGGAAAACTATAAGCAAATTAACCACATCAATAACAAAAGTAACAGAGATCATATGATTATCTCAATAGATGCAGACCCTTTTGACAAAATATAGCACCCTATTAGAAACTATTAGAAACACTAGAGAGCATAGGAATAAATGTAATTTTCCTTAAAATGATAAGCAGTATCTATCTAAAACAATCAGCAAGCATTATACATAATGGGGATAAGCTAGAACATTTTGAATAAGATCAGGGGTGAAACAAGGATGCCCAATATCTGTTATATAATACTGTTATATAATATTGTACTAGAAATATTAGCTTTGGTAATAAAAGAAGAAAAGGAAATTGTAGGAATTAGAAGAGACAATGAGAAAACGATCACTCTTTTCCAATGATATGATGGTCTACCTAGAGAATCCTAGAGAATTAACTAAAAAACCACTTGAAACAATTAAAACTTTAGCAAAGTTGCAGAATATAAAATAAATTCATAATTATATTCATAATAAATAATAATAATTCATCAGCATTTCTATATATTACCAACAAAGCCCAGCAACAAGAGTTAGAAAGAAATTCCATTTAACATAACTGTGGAGAATATAAAATATTTAGGAGTCTACCTGACAAGGCAAATTCAGGAAATATATGAACACAATTATAAAACACTTTTCACACAAATAAAATCATATCTAAACAACTGGAAACAATATCAATTGCTCATGGGTAGGTCAAGCTAATACAATGAAAAAGACAATTTTACCTACATTAATTTACTTATTGAGTGCCATACCAATCAAAACTACCAAAAATTATTTTACAGAGCTAGAAAAAATAATAACAAAATTCCCCTGGAAGAATAAAACATCAAGAATATTAGAGAATTAATGAAAAAAAATATAAAGGAAGGTGGACAACCATATCAGGTCTAAAACTATATTATAAAGTGGCAATCATCAAAACTATTTGGTAGTGGCTAAGAAATAGAGTGGTGGGGGCAGAGCCAAGATGGCAGAGTAAAGGCAGGGACTTGCCGGAGCTCTCCCTCAAAACGCCTTCAAATACCTTTAAAAATGACTTTAAACAAATTCTAGAACAGCAGAATCCACAAAAAGATGGAACAAAACAAATTTCCAGCCCAGGAAAATTTGGAAAGTCGGCAGGAAAGGTCTGTCACAACAGGATAAGAGAGGAGTACAATCCATCTCAGACCATGCCCGTACAGACCTGGCACCAGCAAACTAGGGGCAGGGCTTAGGGAGACTGAATCATTAGCAGCAGTAGAAGTTTCCAGACCTCTCAGCCCACAGACACCAAAGACAACTTAGAAAGTCAGCAGGAAATGTCTGTTGCACCTGCGTGAGAGTGGAGGGCAGTCCAGCTCAGGCAAGGCCAGCAAAGCCCTAGCCCCATCCCCAAGAAACCAGGAACAGGCCTAAGGAGGGACTGAATTAGCAGAGGCAATGGCAGCAGCTTCTTCTGGAACTCTCAGCCCACACACTGTAACAGGGATGAGCAACTGGTCAGAAGATTATAGAGGTCTTTTTGCTAGCATTGACACAGGATTCTGTTGCTGTTCCCATATTCAGATCCAGTTTGCAGTCCTGGGTGGCAATCAGGGGTGAAACAGAGGAGGTGTACTAGCACACCAGAGTTTGAGACCACAGTGGAGAAGGGACCTTCCTCACAGTTCCAGGGAAGAAAAGAGAGCTTTTGGTCACTCACAGACCAGAGCATAGGCAAGGAGAATAGTAAACACCTCTCCTTAGATCACACCACCTTGGAAGAACTGAAAACTTACAGGTCCCTAGAAGAATCTCTGAAAACAACTGTGCAAAATCCCTGAAGCTTGGGACAGTGCATCCTCCACTCTGAAAGTGGAACCCTACTTTAACAAACAGTTAAAAGTAAAGTTACAGACTAGGAAAATAAGAAAAAAAAAACAGAAAATAATTCTGACCAAGAAAGTTACTATGGTAACAAGGATAATCAAAACACACACTCAGAAGAAGACAACAAAATCAAACCTTCCAAAGCCTCCAAGAAAAATATGAATTGGTCTCAGGCCATGGAAGAGGTCAAAAAGGATTTTGACAATCAAGTAAGAGAAGCAGATGAAAAACTAGGAAGAAAAATGAAAATGATGCAAGAAAATCATAAGAAAATAATCGACAACTTGGTACTGGAGACACAAAAAACAGAGAAGAAAATAACACCTTAAAAACAGACTAGTCCAAATGGCAAAAGAGGTCCAAAAAGCCAATTAGGAGGCTTAAAAAGCAGTATTGGCCAAGTGGAAATAGAGGTCCAAATGCTCACTGAAGAAAATAATTCCTTAAAAATTAGACCTAAGCAATGAAAGCTAATGAGTTTATAAGAAATCAAGAAACAATCAAATAAAACCAAATGAATGAAAAAAAAATAGAAGATAATGTGCAATGCAATGATATATTCATCTTGTTGGAAAAACAACTGATCTGGAAAATGGATCTAAGAGAAAGAATTTAAAAATTATTGGACCACCTGAAAGACATGATCAATAAAAGGGCCTAGACATAATTTTTCATGAAATTATCAAGGAAAACTGTCCTGATATCCTAAAGCCAGAGAGTAAAATAGGAATTGAAAGAATCTACTAATCACCTCCCGAAAGAGATCCCAAAATGAAGATTGTCAGTAATATTATAGCAAATTCCAGAGTTCCCAGGTCAAGAATAAAGTATTGCAAGCATCCAGAAAGAAACAATTGAAGTATTGTGGAGCCACAGTCAGGATAACACAAGATTTAGCAGCTTCTAAATTAAAGGATCAGTGGGCTTGGAATATGACATTTCAGGGGACAAAGGAGCTAGGATTACAACTAATAATCACCTTACCCAACAAAACTGAGTATATTCCTTTAGAGGAAAAAATGGTCATTCAGCGAGACAGGATTTTCAAGCATTCTTGTTGAAAACACCAGAGCTGAATAGAAAATTTGACTTTCAAATACAAGACTCAAGAGAAACATAAAAAGGTAAACAGAAAAAAGGAAATAATAAAGGGCTTAATAAGATTAAAATGTTTACATTAAGAATTTGTAAGACAAGGGAAAATTATATTTGTAACTCAAAAGACCTTTCTCATTATTACGGTAGTTAGAAGGAGTATTTATAGACAGAGGGCATAAGTATGAGTTGAATATGAAGGGATAATATCTAAAAAATAAAATTAAGGGGTGAGAGAAAAATGTACTGGGAGAAAGAGAAAGGGAAATGGGGTAAATGATCTCACATAAAGGAGGCAAGACAAAACTTTTACAGTGGAGGGGAAGAATGGAGAGGTGAGGGATAGTGAGTGAACTTTAGTCTCATCAGAATTGGCTCAAAGAGGGAATAACATCCATATGCAATTGGGTATATATCCTACAGGAAAGTAGGAGGGAAAGGGATAAAAGAAGGGGGCAGGAGATAGAAGAGAGAGAAGATTGGGGGAGGTGGCAGTCTGAAGCAAAACACTGTTGAGGAGGGACAAAGTGAAAGGAGAGACAACAGAATAAATGGGTAGGGACAACAGGATGGAGGGAAATAAAAGCAAAAAAATATGAAGCTTTTCTCTGAAAAAGGCCTCATTTCTGAAACAGAACTGAGTCAAATTTATAAAAAAAATAAGAGCCATTCCCCAATTGATAAATGATCAAAAGATATGATCAGTTTTCAGATGAAGTCATCAAAGCTATCTATAGCCATATAAAAAAATACTATTGATTAAAGAAATGCAAATTAAAATAATTCTGAGGAACAACCTCATATCTATTAGATTGACTAATAGGACTGAAAAGGAAAATGACAAATCTTGGAGGGGATATGGGAAAAATGAGACATTAATGCAGTGTAGGTGGAGTTGTGAACTGATTCAACCATTCTGTGGAGCAATTTGGAACCATGCCCAAAGGGCTCTAAAACCATGCACACCCTTTGACCTAGCAATATCACTACTAGGTCTATACCCCAAAAGAGATTTAAAAAAAGGAAAAGGACCTACATGTACAAAAAATATTTATAGCAGCTCTTTTCTGAGGGCAAAGAATTAGAAATTGAAAGGATGCCTATCAATTGGGGAATGGCTGAACAAGTTGTTGCATGTAATTATGATTGAATACTATTGTACAACAAGAAATGATGAGCAGGATGTTCTCAGAAAACCTGGAAAGACTTGCATGGGCTGATTCAAAGTGAAATGTATTGTGTACAAAGTAACAGCAATATTGTAAGATGATCAGCTGTGAATGATTTAGCTATTCTTAGCAATACAACAATCCAAGATAACACTGAACGACTTATGATGAAAAATGCTATCCATCCCCAGAGAAAGAACTCTTCATGTTTGAATAGAGATTGCTGTATACTTTTTTTTTCTAAACCTTCTTTATTTTTCTTCAGTTAGTATTTTTGTCTATGTTTTCTTTCACAACATGATTATATATGGAATTGCTTGCCTTCTCAATGGGAAAGGGGGTAGGCAAGGAGGAACGGAGAGAATTTGGAACTTAAAGTTTTAAAAACAAATGTTAAAAATTGTGTTTACATGTAACTGGGGAAAAATCAAACATTAAATCAAATAAAAAAAAACACAAATGACTTCAAAGAAGAGATATAAGAAGACACTCCCATATCACTTGTTTATAGAGATGATAAGTCCACAGCATTGTTTGTGTGTATGTGTGTGTATACACACATACACACATATATATATGTATTTACATGTATATATACATGCACACATATAATATGCATATAAATATTGCACATATTTTCAGAATTTTTCAATGTAATAATAACTTTTGGTGGTTTTCTCTGGTTTTTTGTTTTTCTTTACAAAATATTGTTATATGGGATAATTCTATAGGAGGATAGTGGGAGGGATAATGGAAGGAATTCTGTTGATAGAAGACAAAATAAAAATTATTCTAAAATTATTTTTAAAAAGAATATGAACTGAGTGCTGTCCTCCAAGTTATTACTGCTCTCTACTTGTGAAATTACTTTGCATCAATCCATTTACGCCTCTTTTTTGTTTACTTACCTCTGCATGTGTTCTACCTTTTGTAGGAGGCAGGCTCCTTAGTGTCAGTGAATTTCTTTAATTATTAATAAATTTCCTTAACATCCTCAACTGCCTCAGAGAGGGAATATTTCTTGATGTAGTGGTCTACAAATAAATCACTAGTATGAACTACTATTATTAGATTTTTACTATACATCATAGAGCCCTTTTGGGAAAATTTCTGAGGAAACATCTCCAAAATATGTATGTTTACTTATTTATGCATCATATTTATGTACAACTCTATGATAATAATAGCTAGTAAGAGTATATTTATAGCACTTAAGATTATCAAAATTCCTTGCATATGCTATTTTAATTTAACTTTACAATAATTCCTGTGATTCAGGTTCTGTTATTATCTCTATTTTGCAGATGAAGAAAACTGCATCAACTTAAATGACTTGCCCAGGGTCACAGAACTAGTAACTCTGAGGCAGGATTTGAAGTCAGGTATTTCTCCAAATCTAGCACTCTATCCACTACAACACCTAGCTGCATCACAAACAATAATGTAAATTGTAAACTTACATACATATTTAAATTAAAAAGTATTAGAAAGGATGAAAAATATTTTATTCACAAATCAACAGGGACCCACTGAAATTTTTCCCCGTAAGAGAGTAATAAAATCAGACATACTTTCTATGAAAATTATTTTTTTCACCTGCAAGAATGAGCTTTTGGATAGTGGAGAGACTTGAGACTTGGAAGAGAGGTGGATTTGTGGGGAGAGATTATGTATGAATATCACAACCTATTCATGCCTGCTTATCCACTGTTATTGGCTCTTTACATGTACCAAGATGAAAAGAAAGAAGCAGGACTCTAACTCAACTTATCAGTCACTATCCTAAACCCCAAGTCATCTCTCTGAGGGGCATCTGCTTTACCCAAGACATGATCTAGAGGACAGACTTAGACATTCTGGGATACAAGATAACTTGTTTAATGTTAAATGTGCAACAGCTACTGTGGATGCCTGGGTATATTACTTCCTAACTGTTCTAAAAACCTGATTTTTTAAAAAAAAGATAGAACACTAGAAGCTTGCACTCTTTCATAGGGTTGTACATGAGTTGGAGGATAAATGTAGATGTGACTATACTGGATACAAGTTTCATGATCAGTTATTGTGGAGAAGGTGGGATTTGATCCATCTTCTCACCCTTTGTTTAGATGATAACATATCTCTTGTGGCCAGAAAAAAGATTTCCACTTTAACAACCACTGACATAGTGCCATGGATTGCCACCTTTGGAATTATTTGAACGAGCTCAGTTTCTGACTCTGAAACATACTGAATTGTGATCCTGGGAAATTTCTTTAAACTTTCAATGCCCTAGGTAATTTCCTATACGTGTTATAAGTTGCAGAGTGAAAGCTCATATGAACTGGTAGAGGGGGTTTCCTCAGCAGTAGATTCCAATATCAATGCAATCATACCTCTGGTCCAAAAAAGAAAAAAAAATCATAGAACCTAGAACACCTCAACGTTTTGCCCATAGTAGATGTTTATTGAATTTAATTTTCTGAAGAAATTGAACACTTTAAGCAGTATTTGAAATGTGCCTTAACATGTAGATTTGTATAGGCAGAAAAGAAATAATCCTGGTGTTTACCTGGGACAGTAAAAAGACTATCCTGATTCCAATGTAGGGCTTATGTTGGGAAGCAGTAGTAAATAAAATTGGAAACTGTTCATTACAAATATCCAAGTGCTGACCTTATTAAAGTTATTATTATAAAATAAAGTATAGTCATCTTATTTGCCTGATATCTCAAGAACAAATTCTCGAAATCATAAATGAGATAGTTTACACTGGTTGTTCTCAATCTTCTCTGTAAAATAGGAGAATGGATCTTCTGTTTTATTAAGGAAGCTACTTCCTTAAAATAATTTGGACTAATTATTATGAATCTAAGCCATTGATTATATTATCCAGTGATGTAAATTTTAATTTAACTTAATTTATCCAAGAATTATCAAGTGCCTACTATGTGGAAGCTACTAGGTTTCTGAAGATACTAAGACCAAAATAAAACAATCCTATACTTCAAGGTGCTTACAGTGTATGGATATAACATGTACTCACAAAGAGCCTAAATAAACAGCAATTTCAGGAGGAAGACAACACTAGGGTGATCAGCAAAAACACTGTATAGGGAGTAGCACTGTAAGTGAACCTTGAAGGAAATTAGGGACTCTAAGAGGCAGAGGTAAAGTAGCTCTAGAAGGTACTGTCTTTTCACATGGACCGTTTTGTTGCTGAGTTTTCTGATAGAATTCTTATAGTTAGAGTTATTATTATTCAGAGTTTCTAAGACAATTGTTCATTTTTAATGGGAAAAGCATACTAGAGAGATGGGGATATCAGAACTCATGTTATTAAGAGACAAATGTAATTCATCTGATTATAGATCAAAGATGCAGATTTGCTTACCAACCCCGAATTTAGGTGGAGTCTTTCTTGAAAAGGATCCAGAATTTGAATATAGAAAGATAAGGGGAAAGAGAGAGGGATGAAATGACAAACTTCAGATCTGAATAAGCTAGGTTCAAAGCTGGCAATGGCAAATATTATAGTTGTTGAAGAGCACATTCAGGTAAGCCGAACAGTTGTGAAGGAGATCATCAGAAACGTCACACAGTGAATATGATGAGGTGCCTGGATGTTTGTACTTGGACCTCAATTCCAAGACCATGTTTCTCCCTAGTCTCAGAAACACTATCCCTGGCAGTTTCTCCCCAACCCAAGGACACTATGCCTAGCATTTACTCATAAGCGGGCCACAGCAACACACTTATCTCAAAGACACTATGCCTAGCAGTTACTCATGAGTGAGCCTCAGCAACACACTTATCTCTCTCCCTGGTGCAGTTACAAACTATACCTGTAGGAATTATTAGTTTGAACAACTGGCTTTGTACTGGCTCATAAAGATATTCATACCCACTGGACTATCTATACCAACTCCCTACCCCATTGTCTGCATCTTGGACTCCTAATGTATACCCTAGATTTAAGACATGTATACTTCCTACATCTATCTTATCAAACAAGACATTGATTGGTAGAAGACTGGACAACCCTTAGTTGGCCCCAACCACTAGTAAATTTAAGTGACTTAGCAGGACTAAAACCACACCTTCATGTACCCCCCCCACCCCCACCCCAGGCTTTTCTTGGTGAATTCTGGGTAAAATGCCTGTGCAGTAGATAACAAAAAGTGCATCTTCTTTTAAGAACTGACTACTCCTTAAACACTCCCTAATCCCGCCCTGAATCACCTAGTTAGCATATTTGGCACATGTTTTACTATAGTTTTTCCTATATAAAGTTTAACTGTACCCGTTTAAGGTTGCAGGTTCCTTAACAACTTTTGCTCACTGAATAGTGTAAAAATAAACCTTTGCCAACTTGACTTAAAGAATGCTTGAGTCCATGAATTCATTCCAGAGGACCCTATCCTGTACTTCAGTCCTTTGGGGGGGGTCCCTGAACCCCTCAAACCACATCAAATTGATGTCATGTCCAGTGATATGTTAGTGAAGTATGGCATATATCAACTCATCCTAGCACTGGAAGCTTCTGTATTCAAATGTTCATCTTGGAAATTTTATGGACAATTTCTGAGGCAAAAAGAGCAAAATTTTTATCAGCTTGTGAGTTTCCTTAAGCAATCATTTCCCTCACTCATATGCTTCCATGGCAGGTTTCCAAAAGTATATGCACACTCCTTTACAGATACAGAGTGGAATTGTGGGGGAATGTGACCCAGGTTCATTTATGGATTGTGATCTATTTATTGTTTCTACATATGTTTTAATATGAGTACCTGTGATATTATTTTTCTTTTTATCTTGAAGTTAAATGAATTATTATGTTTAAGATCTAAAAGTATCATTACTGTGAATGGCTGATTTTTATAAAAGGAAACAAATTGGTGGGGGCTTGATAGCTTAATAGAAGTGGTGAGTTGGGGGGAGGGGAGAGAGAACATTCCTTCCTCTATAGGGTTATTTCTTGAATCTTAAGAGTATTTAACTTTGACCAAGAAGTCAAAGTCCAAGGACCTAGAAGATCCTTCTCTGGGAACTCAGACCTCCCAGTGTCAGAATACTTCATACAGGAGGTGTGAGACATTATATATTATGTGACAACCCCCTCTCCCCCATGCATCCATTACACATGCAATATGAAATACCTCTGCAAAGTTTGGTAAGAACAGGATTGTGGCAGACTTTAAATGCCATGCTAAAGAGTTTCTTTTATATTCTAAAGTTAAAAGACTGTTTAAAAGCTACTTTTGACTTTTAAGTGCACAAGTGAGAAAATGTTGTATTTTTAGAATATTAACTCAGTGATTTGTTTGGAGAATAGACTGGAGAAAGAAAAGACTGGAAACGTGTGATGAATGAAGAGACAACCATAATAGTTCAAGCAAAAGTGATAAGGTCTTGATCTAATATACTCACATGGAAAGTGGGGGGATAAGGAGATGGACTTAGATATAGAAGTAGAACTGACTACTCTTGGCAATTGATTATCTATTTGAGTTGATGAAAGGGTCAAGAATGATTCCAAAGTTTATAAGCTAGGTTACTGAAAGAATGGTGTTATACTCAATAGAAAGAGGTAGGGCTTTCCTATCTAGTCCCAGAATCACAGAACTTGAGCACCGGAAGGGAATTCAGCAGACATCTAGTATGGCCCATTCACTACAGAAATCCTCAACACAGCGTTTCCATTAAGTGGTCATCCAGCCTCTGCATAAAGATTATCCAGAAGGAAGAATCCAGTATTTCCCCAAACAGCCCCTTCCACTTTGGGACAGCTTTCAGTGTTAGGGGATTTTTTTCTTGACATAACACCTAAATTTGCCTCTTTGACAATATTTAGAAAAATACAAAGCATTTCCTAGGGCATAAGGCAAATAGTTTCATTGAAGATAATCCCCACCATTAGAAAGAGAAATTAGAAAGGAACAGCTGAGGAAAGCCCTGATCAAGGGTCAAGGGTCTGACCAAGCTCAATGACCAAGAGCCATTGCAAGTTAGCTTCTATATTTATTTAGTAGCTTTTGAGAAGAGAAATTCTAGCCTCCCCCTACCTTATTAATTCAAATGAGGGATAGATATAAGATGATCAAATGAGATAATATTTGTAAAAAGGGCTTAGCACAGTGCCTGGCACATGATGGGCATTATAATAAATAAATATATGTATTCCCTTCTTCCTTCCTTAATTCAGACATTACTTGAATTGGTGATTAGCATTTCCTATTAACTGCAAGAATGACTCTTTCATTGTATCCTGCTAATTCTAGGATGTTAGTGGAGCATTTTAGTAAAGAAGTCAAAATTTTTATAAAATTTTTATATCATGATCTTGACATATTTAGAGGCCTCTGGAAACTTTTTTTTTTTTGCCCAGAAGTTTGAATAATTTTAAATTCCATCTTAGATTCAGAAAGTTGAAAAAGTCATTGATTACTTCCTTCCTTTGCCTCTCTTACACCCTGCCAAAACATGTGAACATGTATATGTGCATACATGTTGAACTGGCTAAACTAGTCAGTGAGTTCAGATTTTGCAAGCAAGGATCTATACCTGTTTTCCACAACTGTTTATTGGCCTTGCAAGGGGAGTTACAGGGACAGGGAAAATTGGGCAGTCCAGTTGCAGCAGCCTGCAGAGTATACACACACACACACACACACAATAGTGATGCTGGAAGAGGAGAAAGACAGGTTGGTACCTGTGTGGGGAAGAAAGCAACACTCACCCCAGCTGATGTCAAGGAGCCTTCTTCCCATGCACCATCAGCACTGGGCTATATCCAGATGAAGAGTGACCTTGTGCTGTTACAGCCTGAGTGTTTCATTTTCTCACAAGGTCTTATCAGGACAATCACATGTACGCCCTCCATTCCTCTTGTTTTTTTCCATGTCACTAGCCCTTACTGTAATCAATGCTGAGACAATCTAGGTAGCAAGTCTAGAGGCAGATTCCATCTGTTAGAACCTGCAGTGCTTGCATTTGAATCTAATATCTTAAAAAAAAAAGTGTTGGTTTTTTTTTTTAGAAACATTAGCATACATGAACTTACACTGGTCAGCAAAGGTAAGAAAAAAAGATGTTGGGGAAAACAAAAGAATTGGAGTTAAATCAACAAATTCCACAAATTATAAATACAAGACGCAACATCTTTGGCATAGGAAAATAAAGTTGACAAACATGTTCTTGAAAATTGTTAAAAAATACAATGCTTAGGGGCAGCTGGGTGGCGCAATGGATAGAGCACTAGCCTTTAAGGCAGGAGGACCTCAGTTCAAATCCGACCTCAGATCAAACTGTGTGACCCTCGGCAAGTCACTTAACCCCAATTGCCTATTTAAAAAAAAAAATTTAAAAAAATACAATGCTTAGTCATTAATTGGGAAAGGAAGGAGTCTGGGAAGAGATCCAGGACAGGGGAAGAGCCAGGCCTCCAGAGTTTGCGCAGGCGCCCTCTGCCGCCTGGATACAGTCATGTGCGCAGGCCCGTTGTCTCCCTTCTGTCCTCTGGTTGTCCGAAGAGGAATGACCCGCACCTGACAACTTCTGCTTCCGGGTCACCCCTTGGTGCTGGCTCTCGCTCCCCATGTGGATTTGATGATTCATTTGGAGCATGTGGAGATATCCTGAGCCCTTGATGACTTCTAGTATGTGGTGTATTACGCAGAGCATTCAGAGCAAATACCCTCTCAGAGCCCTTAACTCAAAGGATCGCTGCTCCACGTGCCCTCCCCGTGATAACGTAGAGTTCCTGAGCAGAGGGGTAGCTGATGGGAAGCGTGCCCGTGGCGCACTGTGCCCGCACGGTGCCCGATGCGTTCTGTGTGGAGTTACCCTTGGAAAGGGGAGCGGGGGTAAAGGCTTCAAATGGCCACACCCCGATGGCTCTCCGTTATGCAGCTGAGGGACGAAACTTGTGTGGAGGTCCTGTTGGAATATGGTGCGGACCTCGGTGCACTAGATGGCAACTGAGTCAGCCCACCTCACAGGGCAGCCTAAGAATAATGGTGAGTGTGTAAGGGCCCTGCTAGAAAGTGGTGCCTCTGTCAGTGCCTTGGATTACAGCAATGGCACACCACTTAGCTGGGCAGCCGTGAAGGGAAACCTTGAGAGTGTTGGAATACTCCTTGACAGTGGTGCAGATGCCTGTCTCCCGGGTAACGGCTCTGTTGGTTAGGGGACTTGGAACAGAAAAAGAGGATTCCTGCTTTGAGCTCCTCCACAGAGCCGTTGGACACTTTGAATTCTGGGAAAATGGCACTGTGTCTGGTGAGGTAGCCAAAGACCAGCAACTTTGTGAAAAACTGGCTATGCTGTGCTCTGCCCCAGGAACCCTAAAAACGTTGTCTCAATGTGCTATTAGATACAGCCTGGGACTTCAGTATCTGCCAGATGCGGTAAAGGGCCGTTGCCAGCATCTTTGAAGGTATACGTGTTACTTGTAGAATTACTGAGCAAGAGCTTGGGCCGTCACACAGCAATAATACATGAGGTTTCCCCTGCAGACCTATCTCTCCTGTTCTGTCATAGGGAAATGGCATACATATCTTCTGTTTGGTGCAACATATCACGGCAAAAACACTCTTGCCACCTCCTCTCTAAAGTCAAACAAACAAAAAAATCCCATACTTTTTTGTTTGCAGAAAGTGTGTGTATTGCTTACTCAGCTTTTGATATCTGCAGCTTCTAAAAGAAAAGGTATCCATGTTCTCATTTAGGAGACATACAGCTGGAGTCAGCTGCACTGCTAGATTTCTTTAGGAAAATTAAATGTATTTAAACAGTGTGTATGGCCTTCCCGGCAGAGGCATTTGGTTACTAACCCTTTAGGAGCTTTTTAATTGGTCATTGGAGATATTCAGGGAAAAAACGGAACAGATAACTGTTCACCGTCTAAAGAAGAAAATATAATATAGCTTAAATAGTGCAATTTAATAATGACTTCACAGAATGACATATTAGCATTGCCATGTAATGGAGGGGGAGACTTTCCTTTGTTTCCCATCATAAGAAACAACAAGCAGTCTTTTTTTTCCCCCTGTGTGTATCTGAGTGGTTCAGTAGTAGAGCAGAATTAACTTAGCTGCTCTCCAGTGTAAAGAAAATAGTTTAATCTGCAGTCTTAAGAATGCTAGTTTCTCAAATGTATTTCTTCTCAGACTTTTCCCTAGTTAGATGTTCTAACAGCACCTAGAAGCCATCACTTCTATCCTTTAGGTCTTTTAGTGTTTGATTCCAGAAGGGAAGGGTATAAGCTAGGCTGCTTTCCTCCAAGGTCAAGTTCATAGTCTCAGTATAGAAAACTCTAAGAAATGTTTGGAATTGTTTTCCTTTCTATTGTTAAGTTGTGCTTTGTATTAATTGACATTTTAGTCATTTCGCCAGTGTATATGTATGTTGGTAGTGGGGAGATTGTGTGGAGAAGAACCAGCTGCCTAGAAAAGTATGGTTTGTGTCAATAGGACTTTTCATTTCCATATTCCTAAACTTTGAATCAAGTTGTCACTGATGTTTTGAGAAGCTGTAATCTGAGGAATACTTGACTAAAACAAACAAACAAAAACCAAACAAAAAACTGCGGAGGGACAGAAGGAAAAGGGTAGGAGAAAGCCATATGCAAAATAGGAATTGTTGCTGGATGAGGAAGCTGAGAGATAAGAGGTTAAATGTCTTTCTCATGACCGTGGTGCCAGTAAATATCCAAGGTGAGATGCAAAACTAGGTTCTCCAGTGCTATTCAACACTGTACTACACCATGCTACTTTAAATACACACATATGATAAAGGGATGAGAATAGGACACAGAAATAGAATAAGGTTATTAAAATGATATTCTACACAGACAAAATAGTTGCCCCATTGACTTAAGAATGAATACAAGATCTCCCTGTATTTTCTTTTTGGTGGTTTAAAAACAAATCCATTTGATTTAGTTAAGTAAAATGTAGCTTTGAAAGCTTTTTTTCTGTGAGGTGCTTCTTATACATACCAAAATAATATGGAATACATTTAAAGATGAGTCAATTTTTCAATGACCATCTGATTATTAACATTAATGAACACATAAATAAGGAATATGGGTGCTAGCCAAAAGTTTTTGCCACTATCATGGAGAATGTAGAACATAACAACAATAAAAATAACAATAATAATGTTATAATTTTTACTTATATAACATATGCTACATATGCTGGACAACTGTGCTAAGTGCTTATCTTATTTTATCCTCCCAATAACTTTGAAAGGTAGGTGCTATTATCCTCATTTTACAGATATGAAAACTGAGAGAGGTTGAATGACTTGCCCAAGGTCACACAGATAGTGTCTTGAGGCCAAATTTAAATTCAGATCTTCCTAATTCTAGGCCCAGTTTTCTAACCACTGTGTCACCTAGCTGGCTAGCAGAGGACACAAATAGAAGAATTGCTGTAAATGTTGAGTTTTATTTGCACATGATATTGTCTTTATTGGTTCAAGCCATTGGTTCAAGGGATATCGTAGCGTGTCCTGAATGAGATCTTTAATTCCTTAAAATAATTCAGTCAGACTGTCTATTACAAAAACTGGGGGAAAAAAGGACAAAGAATGTTCACTGTCCAGGCTATGATAAGCAATTGTGTAGACAAAACTTGATCTTGAATGGTCAGTCAGTCAATCAATCAATCAATCAATCAATCAATATCTATTATATGCCTACTACTTACGGAGTGGTGTGCTAAGCATTGGGAATGTGAAAAGAGGCAGAAGACAATCTCTACCCTCAAGGAGTTTACAATTTAATGGAGAGAACATACAAACAAATATGTACAAAACAAACTGTATACAGGATAAACTAATTAACAGAGGCTGTACACTTGAATGGAATAACCAGGAGGGCAGTGTTGCTGCATATAGGCAATGACTTGGTTCAAAAATTAAACAGGGAGTCAGTGGGCTGAATTGTTTTGGGGAAATTTTTCAGTGCTTCTGTTGACATCAATCTCCTTAGGGAACCAGGCTTTTAACAATAATATTCTTACAGTCAAGCTATGTGGCTATTAGACATGGAAGAAGGAATAATTAAAAATTAAATGCCTTGTATGAATAGGTTGCAACATTACCAATTATGAATAGTGCAGAAATTATGTAAAGAACTTGATCACTGGAAGAAAAAAATACATGAACCAGGCATTTCTCTAAAGTACGGGCTAACTGATAGGCAGCCTTCATGCTCCATTGGTATTTATTTAAAGTGAAGACAACTTGAGAAAACCAGCATTGAGGTGCCTGGCCCTTCACCTTCTTGCCTCTAGTATCTTGTTTCTTACAATTAGGAACAAAGATTGAACCTTCTGCTCCTTCCACTAAATTCTTGATAATCCAAGTAACCACAACTTAAGGCGCAGGAATTTCTTGCTGATAACTTGGATGAAGGGTGTTCACCAAATTGCTCAGTGCAGGAGAAAGCTAATCCTATAGTTTTGAGAAATAATTGTGAAATTGGAACAGATAGTATAGATGGCTAAGCCAAAAAAAAATATAAAGATCTGTAGTTAAGTTACAAAATTCGACTTTACAAGTATAAGATTTGTTCTAGGGATGAAGGAAATATTCTCCGAAGCAGTTTGTATTAAAAATCTGTCACTACCTGCAAAACTTTGCAGAAGCCTCAGTTTCTTCATCTATAAAATTAGGGTCTTGCACTGGAGGACTTTTAAGTTTCCTTGAAGCTCTAAATCAGTAATCAAAAGATTTTATGCAGTAGGAGGTTGTATGAATTAGCTATCCTATAGCTGACAAGTGTCCATTGTCTGGACCCTTGGCAACAAACTTCCTGACCTTTTAGATAAGGTCAGGTTCAGAAGCTTAGGCCCCATTACCTTAAGCAGAAAGCAGTGGAGAAAAATAAAAACACTCTAAGTAGGACGGTAAATACAATTCCCCTGGACAGTAAAAAAGGAAAAACAATCTAAGGTCCTATGTCCAGGATATTCTTTCTTTCTCTTGGAATCCGTATGATTTATAGTTGAAAGTTTTCTATGCCAAAAACAACATTCCTTACAATGAATCCTTTTCCTTCATCCCCACCTTTGTCTGGCTACATTTACAAGTGTTCATATTCCTCTCTGCCTTCCCATTCCATTGAGCCCTCTAAAGCCCCTATTTTGTTGTTAACAAGTAGACCTTCATATTAGATGTCTTCTTACATTCCTTCCATCTTTTTTGAAGCTTATAAACCTGGCTCTCCCTAGAAGACTTTGAATTCCTGTATATCCTGTCCAGCACTGAAAACATTTTTATCCATTTCCCCCAACACATGGAGCCAGAACAAGGAGTAGGACTACTCTGTGTTTCTCAGTGTTGTTTACTGACCCTTCCTATTCTGTCATTATTCAGCAACCTCTGTTCTTTGGAGAGTTGATTTATCCATATATATAATCCTATCTAGATCCTATTACTATCACTCCTCCTTCCCCCTCACTGCCCACTCCACCTCCTTCATTCTTTCTCCTTTCTCAAGGAGTTATCATCAGGCTTACAAACTTCCTCTTAACCTTAACCTCTGCCCTTGTACTTGGAGACTTTAATATTCACACTGATGTTATGTACATCCTGGCTTCCTAGCCTCTTCAGCTTCCATTTTTTAGCCTTCACTTCACCTCAGCCACACATAGAGAGATGATCAAACACTTGGCCTCGTTATCATACACAAGTTTTACTAACTCATTTTCCAGAACTCTGAAATGTATCTATCTGACCATTATTTCTATTTTGGTACCACACTTTCCTTATGTGTTCTGTCCTGTGGTTCGTGCTTTTTAAGTCTATTCTTGTCTTCACTACTACCAGTCACTCTTATTTCTTGTTTTTCTAGTCTGTCATATCTTTCCTTCATTTTACTTTCTTCTCTTCAAAATCCTTACACATTGGTAATAAATTCAATTACATTCTGTCTTCTTCAGTGGAATCCCTTCACTCCTCTTACTGCCACTCATCCTTTTCCAAATCTGAACTAGTTTGCTTTTACCCTCCTGCCTCTATGCTACAGGACAGCTACAGGAGTCTTCTTTTGAATTTCAGTAGTTCAAGATTCCTCTTAAAGTACAAGAGAAGCTAGTTTTTGTTAACTGACTAACTATTACACTCTTTACACTATGCACTCCCTGCCCCCATCCTCAAGTCACCTATATTACCCTTTCAACTTCTTATCAGAAAACTTTTTCTCATATTTATTGGTGAAATTGATATTCATCATAAAATCTCCCAAATTCAGTGCTTACTCATTACTTCCCATTTTTTACACCTCAGATTCTCATGTCCTGTTTTCTTTTTTTTCTTTAGTATCTGATGAAAAAGTAGTCATACTTTGCAAGACCAGCCCCTCTACTTATGCCCTTGATCCTGTTCCTTCCCATGACCTAGAAGAGCCTATCTCTTTAATCATCTCTTCTTTTTTCCCCTAATTTTCAGTCTCTTTTTCTGCATTAAAACCTTCCATGATTCCTATAAATATATTAAAGTTTCTCCATCCTTTCAAAAATTTTCTCTTGACCCTGATGTCCCTTCAAGCTATCAACCTACATTACTTTGCTCTTTCATTGCCAAACTCATGGAAACAGTTTCCACTTCTTTAAAACCCACTAGCTTCCCAAACCCTTGTAAGCTGTTCACCAACCCCATTACTTAATTTAAACTTTACCTATGATTTCTTAATTGCTCATTTAAATGACTTTTTCTCTGTCTATTGCTTCTAAATTTTTTTTGCTAGATTTTCATAAATGTCCCCATTACTTTGTATAAGTACTGTTTTGTAGGCCACTCTTCTTTTCTCTGTTCAAGATCTCTGTCAGTGATAGCTCTCTTGTATCAATTACCATCTTTATTCAAATGACTCTCAGATCTACATATCCATCCCTCATCTGTCTCCTGACATCCAGGTCTATATGCTAACTGCCTGCTGGACATCTCCCACTGGATGTCTCATAGGACACTCCAACTCAAAATGTATAAAACAAAAGGTTATGAAGGGAAGAAATCTAAGCTATCAATAACCACAGGAAAAAAAAATGCTCCAAATCACTATTAATAAGAGAAATGCAAATTAAAACACCTCTGAAGTTCTCAAGGGAAGAAATCCAAGCTGTCAACAACCATGTGAAAAATGCTTCAAATCACTAATAATTAAAAAATGCAAATGAAAACAATTCTGAGGTTCCACCTCTTACCCATTAGATTGACAAAGATGACAAAAAAGGAAAATGACAGCTGTTGAAGGGAATGCAGGAGGCCAAGCAAATTAATGAACTCTTGCTAGAACTGTGCATTTCTCCAACTATTCTAGAAAGCAATTTGAACCATACCTAAAAAGTCACTAAATTGTAAATACTCTAGTGATACCACTACTAGGTATATAAACCCCAAAAGACCAAAGGCACTGCAAGGCAACTAAAGAAGGAAAACATATGTGAAAAAAAATTATGCAAAGAATGTTTATATTGTAGCAAAGAATTGTAATTGAAGGGGGATTTTATCTCTTCGGTGATTTTCAGATTTTTTTTATTTTTTAATTTTATTTAATGGTTAATAATGTGTTGTCCTAGTTCATTTGACTGCTTATTTCCTTGAACTCTTCTTTCTTTTTTATTGTTATAACTATTTAGAGATTTGGATTATTTTTTCATTCTAATGTATGCTTTGGCTTCACTCTGAAGTCTGAGTATTTTGTTATAATTTGCTTTGATAACCGTATTCATTATTTCTGTGATTTCTATGAAAACTCATTCATTAGGATTACATTGTTTAGTACTCATTCAAATATGATTTCTTTTCCCTACTATTTCCCTTATGGATTAAAATTATTTTGATATTATGCTCTGTAAGAATGTATTTAATATTTCTGTATTTTATGTTTTTTAAGTACCATTCAGAATTCAAATATATTTAGAAACCTTTTTATTTCCATTCAATAATTTTTTTCTAATATTCATTTCAGATCCTTAACTTCTTTTCTGTTTATTTTTCAGTCACACTTGTGTAAGTCTGAAATGTATTGAGTGCTGAGTCTAGAGTCACGATGACTTGAGTTTGAATCTGGTCTGACACTGCTCTTATACTTTTATCTCTTAACCCCATTTTATTCTACTACTGCCTTATCTGACATCATGATCACCACTTCTGCTTTTTTTGGATTTAGCTAGAATACAAAGTTGTTGTTGTTGTTGAGTATTATACTCCAACTCTTCATTTTAAAAGAGTCAGAAGAGTATGAGGGACAGAAATCTAGCCTTGGAACCAGGAAGACCTGGGTTCAAATCCTGTCTCTGACATACCAGCTGTATCTCTGGAAAAAGGTTTAAAATCTCAGTTCTTTAGCAAAGTCTTTAAGACTGTGGATTGCCTATCTATTACTGATCTTCATTGGTAGAGGGTTTTTCGCTGAGAGCTCCCTGCAGAGATGAAATCACAGGTCAGGACTAAACATCATAAACTATATTATCATCATAAACTATAATTTTAAATTATGATTTTGATAAGCAGGTGGGATAGTCCATCCCAGTTATGATAGTTAGATTTGGTTTTCCTTTCATCACATTTTCTTCTTTCTTCTGGCCCCTCCACTCTCTTCCTTAAGAGAACCAAAGAAGAAAAAAAAAGAGTGAAATCAGAATTATCTGCAGTTTTAAGATTCTGCACCTAAAACTCTTCTTGCTCCCTCCTATCATCCAGCACAGATTGCAGTTAACATGTTCTATTATTATTTTTGTTGTTTTCTATATCTTGTTTTCTCCTATTGTCATCAGTCCTCACTAAACGAAACTTGTTTTGTCTGACTGTTGCCTTCCCCATGGTAGGACTGCTATCGTTTCCCTTAAACTATCTTCTTATATCAGTTTCTTTTTAAGTTTTTTTTTCTCCCTACATTATATGTTTAAGTTTTACTTGCCAACTTCAGATAAATATTGTGAGATTCTCACTCTGTAATACATATCTATACTTCTATAATCTTCTATTATAAGCTGATTATGAAAAACATTAATTTCTTCCCTACTCCTCCCCATTCCATATCTGGTGTTTCCTTGCTTCCTTCCTTCACTCCCATGCTTACCTTAGTTCTAACTTTATTCCTTCATTGAACCCTAAAGATTACTGGTTTATGATGCAAGGACCCTTTTATGCTATTTGAACATGGTTACTATTTTTTTTTCTTTTGTTTCCTGTGTTCACATTTCAGACATTTTACTCAGCTCTTGTTTTCTCAAGCAGAATGCTTGGAACTCTTAGTTTTGTGTTTTGGTTGTTTGTTTTCTTAAAAGCCAGTGTTTTTCCTTTCATAATTAAGCTGAACTTTTTTGAGATATTATTCTTGAGTATTAGCCTTTTCCTTTTGCCTTGCCCTGACTTCTGGGAGTGGGTGGTAAGAAGCCAGCATTGCCAGCCATCAGAAAGAAGTGGGAAGGTAAGTGTGAAAGAAGTTTCAAATCTATTTAGTTAAGGTTTCCAAAATAGTGACACATGACAGATATTTTGGAATTTGGCCACATTTAACATACTAGTTGGTCACAGAAAATCCACTGTATGTGTAATACCAAAACAAAACACCAGCATTAAGCTCAAAAATCTCCTAGGTAGTGGAAATGGTGGCTCCAGTGACAAAATAATGCGTCATTAAAAACAACAACAAAACAACATTATCACCAATAATTTAATATTATACCATAGTTTCATTCACAGCCTGTCAGTAAAAGTTTCTTTGCAGCTATGAATTTTTAAAGCTAAGGTTTTATTAAGGTTGGGATTCTGGAATATGGGAATGAGGTTATCTTTTATACATACAATAAAAGAATCATTAGGATGTTGGCTAGAATGTAGTGCCACCTGGTGGGCAAATAAATGTTCTTTAAAGGGAAAATGAAATCTGATCTTTTAAAAAGTACACCAAAAAGAAGATAAATCTGATGTGGGCTGATTACCCCAGTACAGTACTTTGAGTGTCACCAAGGTCAGTTATCATGTATATATGTAACTTGTACTCACTCACAGTTTTTAAAGGTATTTTCTGATATGCCTATCTCCTGGAAATATACCTCCATATTAAGAGGAAATGTGGTGTGGTTGGAGTCATTTTATATCCTCAGTAATCAGGCCCAGTCCTATGCCTTAGCTTTTCCCTCCTGATTCCAAAGACTGCAGTATCCTTTCTCTGGATCTATGTTGTATCCTCTAAATTGAATCCTGGATACCACCAAAAATACCATATACTTCCTCTCCTGGGATGTTATGTAATATGAGGGAGTATACCACTTGCTTATAGATAGTGGCTTTGTAATATATCCATTTTCCCCAACAAAATCTGTTATGAGGCCACCATTACTTCTTTTCATTGGAACAGGCTTCTATAGTACTTCAACAATGGCACTATTCTAACGTGATGTCAGTCTCCCACTTCCTCCTACCCAGTCTCTCTACTCCATTACTTTTATTCTATACTCTGAAACTTCTCTGTAACTCACTAAGAGATGAAAGGAATTACTATCACATTTGTGTTTGCAAGCAAGCTGGCTGATATCACATCTCCATTTCTTACTTCTCTCCAAATGTGAGCAATGTCCTTTTGATTTCTGTACTTTCTTTCTCTCAAAAAATATTGATTTACTTAGAGGAGAATGTTGGTTTTATTTCATTGAATATTGATTCAATTCTTCTTCCTTTCCCCTAACTCTTTAAGTTCCCTTTAGCCTCTCAAATGCTTTTGTCTCTTCAGTATTAATCCTTATAATTCCTTTAGCCATTACTTATTGTTTTTAAAGCAATAACCTTCCACTAGAATCATGAAAATCTTAATTGATTTGCTCAGAATTTTCTTCATAAATATTCTGTTTTGCCATCCTTGCAGTTCTCTTAATGGCCTATCTTTTGGAAGGTCAACATTTTAAAATTCATTATTAATTTCTGCTTAATATATATAATATTTTTGAGAGTACATCCTACTGCTTTCAATATCAAAATCCAATTTTTTCTTATTTCTTATGGCTAAAAGTTTTGGCGGTTTTAATTGCCTTTCCTTCATCAATAAAAGTCTTTGACTTTCCTGCACTCACAGTTTATGTTTGTCATTAAAGTTAAGAAAGTTAACCAGTATGACTTGAGTGCTAAACTTAAGTATTTCTCTGTTGGTGATCTATGGATTCTATTGATCAGCTCTTTTCTATTTTCAATACTTCTGAGAAATTTTGCTGAACATGTATGTAATTCAGTGTATTATTCAGGATTTTAAAATTATGTTCTCAGGAAATTCGATAATCTTTTTTTATTTTGAATTTAATAATCTTTAAACGAACACTTCATATTCTATCTTCACCATCATTCTTTCTTTCTTGAATAGAATTCAAGCTTCATTTTAAAGTTGACTTTTGTTTTCTTCTGTCAAATTTTTTCCACTTCTGAAATCTTGAGTTCAAAATCTCACTTTCTTTTTTATATCTTCTACTAAATTGGAGAAACTCACCTCTGTGTTCTAAGTTGCCTCTTTCCTTATTTATCTTACTGACTTTTTATTCATTAACAGCTCTGATTTATAACTTCACTTTTAAAAGTTTTGTATTTTCTGCCTTTTACAGGAAAGGGAGAAGCAGACAAAGATATAGTTACTGCATTAAGAGAACAGCACAGAATACATCACAGCTGAGGCATGAAATATATAATCTTGTCAGATTTCTTGCAATCTCAGAATTTGAAACTTGGTGGGCATCTCAGTAGCCATTTAGTCAACTCATATGTGAAAAGAATCACCACTGTAATATTTCAGAAAGGTGGTCATCAAGCCTTTGCTGGAAGGTATTATTAAAAAAAAGTGAACCTACCCTCTCTTGAAGCAGTTTATGCCATTTGTGTGCTGTTAGAAGTTTTTTTAGCAGGTTTTCCTCTTGATATCAAGTCCATATTTACTTCTTTGATGCTTTTACCAGTTGCTCCTCTTTCTCAATTTGGGGTCCCTGGAACAAGTATAATCCTTCACATAAGAGTTCTTCAAAAAGTAGAAGATAACTCTAATAGCTGTTCAACGTATTATTTTCTCCATGTAAAACATTCCAGGTTCTTCAACTGATCCTCATATGCCTTGCAGATGGCCACCATTAAACATGGATAGGTACATCTGTGTGAAAGTATTCTATGCATACTTCTATTTATCAGTTCTTTCTCTGGATGCAGATAGTGTCTTTCTTCATATGTCCTTTATAGTTAATTTGGGTATTTATAATAATCAAAAATAACTTATTTCTTCAAAGTTGTTCTTAAAATAATATTGTTGTTACTATATACAACGTTCTCTTGGTCCTGCTCATTTTGTTCTTCATTATTTTGTGCAAGTCTTTCCCCATTTTTCTAAGATCATTGAGCTCATCATTTCTTATAGCACAGTAGTAGTATTCCATTGTAGTAAATGGGAATACTGATGATTTATGTGGATTTATTTTATATCCTGCTACTTTGCTAAAATTGTTAATTGTTTCAACCAACTTTTTAGTTGAATCTTTGGGATTCTCCAGATATATCATCATATCATCTAAAAAAAGAGATGGTTTTATTACCTCATTTCCCTATTCTAGTGTCCTTCATTTTTTTTCTTTGCTATTTGCTTTTCTGTAGCTATTGCTAGGTTTTATAATAGAACACTGAATACTATTCGTGATAGTGGGGATACCTATTTCACACTTCATCTTACTAGGAAGGCTTATAATATAAATAATAATATAAAATATTCATTTTTTAAAAATTGGGTTCCAAATTTTTCCTCCCAAGTGCCCCTTACCCATTTATTGAGAAAGCAAGACATGAGATATCGATTATACATTTGAAATCATGCAAAAAAAATTTCCATGTTAGCCATGTTGCAAAAAAAAAAAAAACAAAGAAAATAAAGTGAAAAAAGTATACTTCACCCTGCACGCAAATTCCATCAGTTCTCACTCTGGAGGTGAAGAGCATTTTTTATCACGAGTCCAACAGAATCATCTTGGATGATTGCATTGATCAGAATAACTAAGTCACTCACAGTTGATTCTCAATTAATGTTACTGTCATCGTGTACAATGTTCTCTTGGTTCTGCTCATTTCACGCTGTATCAGTTCATATAAGTCTTTCCAGGTTTTTTTCTGAAAATATCTTGCTTATCATTTCTTATAGCATAGTAATATTCCATCACAATCATATACCAAAACTTATTCATCTATTCCTCAATTAAGGGGTATTTCCTCAATTTCCAGTTCTTTGCCACCAAAAAAGAGATATTATAAACATTTTTTACATATATATATCCCTTTCCTTTTTCTTTGATTTCTTTATGATGTAGACCTAGTAGTGTTGAGTCAAAGAGTATACACAGTTTTCTGCTTTCCAGAATGATCCAATGAGTTCACAACTCCACGAACAATGCATTAGCACCACTATTTTTCAACATCCCTCCAATATTTGTCCTTTTCCTTTTCTGTCATGTTAGCCAATCTGATAGGTGTGAGGTGGAACCTCAGAGATGATTTAACTTACATTTCTGTAATCAATAGTGATTTTGAGCATTTTTATATGACTATAGATAACTTTGATATCTTCTGAAAACTGCCTGTTCATAACCTTTGGGCATCTATCAATTGAGGAATGACTTGTATTCTTATAAATTTGACTCAGTTCTCTATATATTTGAAAAATGAGGCCTTTTTTAGAGACACTTGCCATAAAAATTTTACTCCAGTTTCCTGCTTTCCTTCTAATCTTGGCTGCATTGGTTTTCATCGTGCAAAATATTTTTAATTTTATGTAATAAAAATTATTCATTTTATTTCTGTATGCTCTGTGTCTTTTGTTTGATTTTAAGTTTTTCCCTTATCCATAAAGGTGAAATATTCCATGTTCCCCTAATTTGCTTATGATATCACCATTTACACATATCCATTTTTGACCTTAACTTTGTATGTGGTGTGAGATGGTGGCCTATACTGAGTTTCTGCTGAACTATTTTCCAGTTTTCCCAGCAATTTTTGTCAGATAATGAGTTCTTGTCCCAGAAGCTTGGATTTTTGGGTTTATCATACACTAGATTACCACCTTACTTCTCATTTAATTTTCACTGATTACCTTGATATTTTTGATCTTTTGTTCTTCCAGATGAATTTATTCTAGCTCTATAAAACATTTTTGGTAGATTGATTGGTATGGAACTGAATAAGTAGATTCATTTAGGTAGAATTGTCATTTTTATTATATTTGCTTGGTCTATCCATGAGCAATTATTACTCAGTTGTTTAGATCTGACTTTATTTGTGTGAAAAGTGTTTTGTGATTGTGTTCATATAATTCTTGGGTTTGTCTTGGCAGGTAGACTCCTAACTATTTTAGATTATTATTTTAAATGGAATTTCTCTTTGTATCTCTTGCTGCTGTGCTTTGTTGGTAATATGTAGAAACGCTAATAATTTATGTGGGTTTATTTTATGTCCTCCAACTTTGCTGAAGTTTTAAATTATTTCAACTAATTTTTTAATCAATTCTGTAGATTTTCTAAGTATATCATCATATTGTCTGCAAAGTGATACTTTTGTTTCCTTGTTGCCTGCTCTAATTCCTTCAATTAATTTTCTTCTTTTATTGCTATAGCTAGTATTTTTTTACAATATTGAATAGTAGTGGTGACAATGGTCATCCTTGATTCACCCCCAATCTTATTGGGAAGCCTTCTAGCTTATCCCTATTAAAGATAATGCTTGCTGATGGTTTTGGACAGATACTACTTATCATTTTAAGGAAATCTCCATTTATTTCTAGTACTTTTAAGAGGAATGAGTATAATATTTTAACAAAAGCTTTTTTCTGTACCTGTTGTGAGATAGATATTTTTTGTTATTGATATGGTCAATTATTTTGATAGTTTTCCTTCCTAGATCATTTAATGTATTTATTTAATATTTTATTTTCCCCCAATTATATGTAAAAACAATTTTAAACATTTGTCTGTTTTTATATTTTGAGTTCCAAATTCTCTCCCTCTACCGTTTCCTTATTGAAAAGGCAAATAATTTGATATAGGTTATACATGTGAAATGATGCAAAATATATTTCCATATTAGTCAGTGAAAGAAAACACAGATCCTTGTCCCCCAAAAAACCTCAAGAAAAATGAAGTTAAAACAACAACAACAACAACAACATGCTTCGATCTGCATTTAGATACCACCAGTCCTTTCTCTGGAGATAGATAGCATTTTCCATCACAAATCCTTTGGAATTATCTTGGATCATCGTAATGCGGAGAATAACTAAGTCATTCACAGTTGATCATTATACAATATTGCTATAATTGGGTACAATGTACTCCTGGTTCTGCTCATTTCATTTTGCATCAGTTCATTTAATCTTTCCAGATTTTTCTGAGACCATCATGTTCAACCTTTCTTATATTATAGTAGTATTCCATTACAATCATATATCACACCTTGTTTAGCCATTTCCTTATTAATGGGCACCCCTTAATTTCAAATTCTTTTACACAACTATATAAACACTTTTTTGTACATAAAGTCCTTTTTCTTTTTTTTGTCTCTTTGTCATACTGAACAAGTAGTAGTATTGCTGAGTCAAAGGGTATGCATGGTTTTACATTCTTTGGGCATAGTTCTAAATTGTTCTCCGAATGGTTGGATCAGTTCACAACTTCACCAACAGTGTATTAGTGTCTCAGTTTTCCCAAATCCTCTCCAACATTTGTCATGTTCTTTTTATGTCATATTAGCCAATCTAATAGGTGCGAGGTGGTACCTCAGAGTTCTTTTAATTTACATTTTCTCTAACCAATAGTGATTTAGAACATTTTTTTTAATGTGACTATAGGTAGCTTTGATTACTTCATCTGAAAACTGTCTGTTCCTGTCTTTTAACCATTTTTCAATTGGGGAATGGCTCTTAATTTTATGAATTTGACGCAGTTCTCTATATATTTGAGAAATGAGGCCTTTTTTCAGAGAAATTTGTCATAATTTTTTCATAGTTATGATTACTGTGTATTTCCCCCATCTGGTGTTTCCCCCGTTTCTCCTCAAAAGTGTTTTGTTTCTGACTACGGTATCCGCCAATCCATCTTCACTTCTATGAACCTTCTCTTCTACTTTCCTGGAGAGTATGATAGATTTCTGTACTCAACTGAGTATGTATTTTATCCTTCTTTGAGCCAATTCTGATGAGAGCAAGATTAAAGTACTCCTCCTCACCCTGACCCCCACACTCACAGCCACCTTTAAAGGCCTGCTGTTGGTGTTGCCCCTGTGGGTGCTCCAGGCTACCCCTCTTCCTGGTGTCACAGATCCCTCCTGCAAACCTCCCAAGTTGTGTTGGGCTGGAAGAATTTCTCACCTCTAACTTTTGTCAGTTCTGCCCCTGTAGAATTTGATTTGAAGTAGTATTTCCAGTTGTTTGGAGGCAATTGTTGCAAGAGTTCAGATGTGTTGCTGTCTCTGCTCTGTCTTCTTGGCTTCACCTTACCTGAGGTATGCTTGATGAAACCATGCTTTCTTTGTAATACCAGCTTCTTACTCTTTACCCACAATTTCTTAAATGATCAATTCTAAAATTTTCCCAATAACTAAAGTCAAACTCCTTGACATACTTTATAGATTCCATTGTTTTTCCTCATTTGATGATTAGAATAGATTTTCTCTCTTATACTTCCTGCTGTACTCTCTGTAGCTTCCAATCCCAACTTAGGACTTTCTGAGTACCATGATATTTTCCCAAGGGTACCCTTTACTTTTGCTGCCCCTGGATGCAGAGTTTTTGCCAGCACCACATGTATACACACACACACACACACACACACACACACACCACACACACACACACACACTCACACACACAGGCATGCACGCATGCACCAATCACCATTTTCCTGGCGTTTGAGGCCATTGAATGTTGTGATTTTATCAAGGGTGAATTCCCACTCACTATGAATACGAAAACAGACTTGTGAATGTGCCACCTGTCCAGTTAATACTCACATCTTCACAAATATCTGGAGATAAAGGCCTTTAATGATAAAGACATATAAGAGGCAGTTTTGTCTTTAAGTCAGTCTGTGTATCTATCTATCTGTCTATCTGTAGATTCAAGTGCCTTTTTTTTTTTAAAGTGAGAATTATGATTGTCTAGTTCTCAGAATTGACCCAAGGATCTCATTGAGATTGAGAGGTGATAGTTTTGTTAGGGTAATCAATTCGTCTTGGTTCCTAATAAATATTATTAGAACAACATTGACAGAAGATATTCTCTTACACTGAGCTTGACATAGTAATTAAAGGAATTATCTAGTAGTATTCTGTGATGTAAAATGCCCATATACCTGTGTATGTTTTATATAGGTGAACTTTCTCACTTTCTCCCAAGACATCTTCACATTTTCCTGGGAGTATTTACTCTTTTTTTTCTTTCTTTCTTTCTTTCTTTCTTTCTTTCTTTCTTTCTTTCTTTCTTTCTTTCTTTCTTTCTTTCTTTCTTTCTTTCTTTCTTTCTTCCTTCCTTCCTTCCTTCCTTCCTTCCTTCCTTCCTTCCTTCCTTCCTTCCTTCCTTCCTTCCTTCCTTTCTTCCTTTCTTTTCTTTCTTCCTTCCTTCCTTCCTTCCTTCTTTTTTCCTTCATTCCCTCCTTCCCTTGCTTTCTTCTTCCTTCCTTCTTTCTCTCTTTCTTTTCAGTAATTTTTTTTTCCAATTACATGTAAAGGCAATTTTTGACATTCACTTTTTAAACATTTTGAATTTTAAATATTCTCCCTCACTCCCCTGCCTCATCCATAAAATGGTGAGCAGTTTGTGTCATCTATATCTATATCATCTGTATCTTTATCTACATTTGCATTTATATCTATATCAATATCTATGTATATATGTATTTCTATTTTATAATCTAAAGTATAAAAAAAATTTCTCTGTATTGAATCTGAATTCTGTCTATAAGTAAAATTAGAAATGGATGTTACTTTTAACAATAATTTAAAAATAGTAAACAATTTAGGGAATTATGGTTTGATTCTCCTATCCCCACTATTGTCTACAAACAACAGAGATTTACTTCTAATGTCTTTTCTTGGCATTCTTTGAGGTAGTGATAGAAGATAAAGCATCCTTGAAAGTAGAATGTTTTTCTTTGGGAAATAAAAACTAGAGTCATGTGAGAGTTATCCAGAGGGAAAAGAGAGGAAATGATCTCCTTTCTCACCTCTTCCATTCAGTAAAGAGTTTTTATAGTCTCACAAATTTTGGAGTACTCATTTTGGTAGTCAGTTCCACTGAGCAGGCAAGAGAAAATTTAGGAATGCTTCCCTACTAACATTTGCAATGTAGAATCCACTGCTTCCTTCAATGCTCAGCCCATTCCTACATAATGTATTTCCTGACACTCTTTAATTTGTTAGTGTCCTTTTTCCGATCTATCACAACCAAATTTGAATATGCATTTATTTTATTCATGTTTTATATTAATGTATCTCTGTAAATGTTGTTTTCTCCAAATTGACTGTCAGCTCTTTTAGGGCAGATTTTTTTTCTCTCTCTCTCTGCATCCATAGTACCTAACACAATCCCTAGCACATAAAAGATACATAATAAATAGTGAATTGGTTATCCTGTCTCAGGATCCATATCATTTTTTTCTTCTTTTCTTTTCACTTCCCTTCTCTTTTTCCATTTCCTTTCCCTCGCTTTCCCTTTCTTTCCCATCTTTGCCTTTCTCATCCTTTCCCTTCCCTTCCCTTCTATTTTCTTTCCTTTTCTTTTTGTCAGAACTCTCTTCTCTCCTTGATCACGTCCCCAAATGCTTTTTCAATGAGATTGGCCCTTCTATCATTTCTTTCTTCTCTGTTATCATTCCAATTTTACAGAAGATGGAGCTGAGGCAGATAAAGGTTAAGTGACTTGCCCAGGGTTGCACAGCTAGTAAGAGTCTGAGGCTGCTTTTAAGCTCAGATCTTCTTTACCCAAGGCCTAGACCTTTAGCCATTGTGCCACAAAGCTGCCTTACATCTCTTAGTGGTTGGCTGGCTGATTGACTGAGATCTCCTATCACATTGTAGTAATTAACATGAACATTTGGGGGTTCTGGTGAAAGGGGAAAGCAGACACAGGGTCCAGTGCTTACACTTAACAAAATGTGTTTGTATATCTGGGATTTAAAAAAAAAAAAAGAAGTCCTTAAAGAGAAATATTTAATTTTAAGTGTTTATATGAATCAATTAAAAGCGAACTGCTTGGCTTAACTAATATTTATGTGTACACTGTCTGGTCATCTCTGCTTTTCAAATCCCAAACCCATCATCAATGGAATTAATGGCATGTATGCTATTAAATTTAGAAAGAGAATTGTTCTGTCTACCTGCATGAACAATTCATTATTACTTATACTATAAGTGGTTTTGTGTCTAGTAAAGGTATATCTTACTTGTCAAATTGTTTTTTGGTTTAAAAATATTTTAAAATCTATGGCTTTATTTATTATCTTATTACATTTTTAACTGTTGGTGTTTATTTTTATTTGACATTCAATGAATTTGTTCTAGGTTTGCCTCTTTAGTACTGGCTGATGTTTTATACTGTATTGATTCCCAATATTTTAAGGTGACCTACTGTTGATAAGAAGATCACACTGAGAAGTAAGATGTTTACATCTAGCTGTGAATAGCAGTTAAATGAAATAATAAAAGTTGTCAAAAGCTGAGAAATGAAGTAAGCCAAGTGTTTATTTGCTTTTAAGGATATATTGATATGTAGCTTAGGACCAGAAAACTTCATAATATGTGGCACGCGGAGTAGTTATGAACAGTAAGCAGTTGTTTTAGCTATTATGAGTGTTTTTTTAAGTAAAAAATAAATGTCAATATACCGATAAATTTCACCTAGTACATGGGTTGCTAATGAATTAGGCATCATAAATGATACAGAGTACATCATCAAGGACAAATATGACCAGGAAATGAGAGAAGGAGGAATGTTTCGTTACAGTAATTAGGAAAAGGACCAGGACTCCAGAAACTAGGACTGACAAGAGCAAAGGGCACACTTCACCTGGAAGGTACATTCAGGTCACTCTTCATTGTCAGCTATCTCAAAATGCACTTACTGAACTGGTGTCATGTGTGAGTTTAGCTCAGTGTCTGGCAACACAGACTTCTCTCCTGAAATCTGTGATACTTACTCTCACTTTCCACCCCCAGCTTCCCAGTCTTTGGAAGGTGAGAACAGCAGCAACACTGCCCTCCGCAGAACCATTAAAGAGAGAGACTTCGATGAACTGGTTATGATAGTTAAACAATTTCAACCTCCTTGTTTCCCAGTCCCAGTAATTTAGTCACCATTGCATGGAGTGAAGAGCACCTGACACTTTTTTGCAGTGCTCATCCAGTTCAGTCCTACTATTCTGCTGTCCCTACTATAGTTTTTCCTCCCTTTCCTTTGTGGCCTTTGGGTCACCAGTGGATTCTATACAAACTTCAATCCACCTTATTTTCTTCTTTCCTCAGGCTTTCCAGCTTTCTCCCTCAGAAACCTGACTCTCAAGAAAACATAGTGCACTTGGCTATCCTCTCCATTATTGGTTCCTTCTTCATTCATATGCTGGGCCTAGGGGAAGTTAATATGCTCTGTTCCCCACCCTCTTTCCTCCATCACTAATCACCATCTCTTGGAGGTTCAGTCCATCCATCTCTATCATCTAATGGAGATACTTAGGATCTATCTATTGTCCTATAGTTACTCTCCCTCTTTTCTCAGGGAGTTTGGACCTGACTCACAATCTATTCGAGTAGTTGGAGACTTTAATATGAATATTGATATCCCCTTCAAAATCCTGGACCTTCAATTCATCCACCTTAATTGCTATGGTTGTTTCATGCAAAATTTTATACCCACTAGGAGAGGAAGGCCTCAGATCTCACCATTACTCATAACTGTGCTACTTTGACTTTAAACACAAATTAAATCCTCCTTTCTGTTTCACATCTTAGAAACCCATTCTTCATTCTCACTTTAATCCCCAATACCTCTGTAATCCTAAATTCTCCTAGTCCTTCAGTCTGGGTCTGGCATCTCTGTTTTCTTTTCAATCTTGAGTTTTTAGTTGACTAATTTTACTATATACTTTCCTTCACTTTTGACTACTTTAACCTTTGTCCTTGTCATACTCTATCAGTCTTCAACCCTGGGTTACCTTTTTGCCTGACTCAGATCAGTTCCTTAGTTCACTATTGTTTTAAATATTCAGTGTTGGAATGAAATGAGACATCTTTTGGTTAACAGAAGGACATTTACTTAGCCATCAGGAGAAGGATATTCAAAATGGATATGCATTGAGAATGCCTTGAGTTGATAAGCAAAGTTCCTATGCCTGGGTTGCCCACTGCAATCTACCAGCCAGTCATCAGAGCAAACCTATAGTTCCTCCTCTTACCATTCTTTCATGCTCATGTGACTAAGGAATGATGTCAACAGTCCAGTATCAGGTTTCCTGCACCAGTGAAGTCATCTGAAAGTTTTGAGGAAAACATAGCAGAACTATTTAGACTATTTCAAAGGCAAGGTTTAAGATATTAATGCTGTGATATCCCCAATGCCTGCTTTTTCCCTAGTTGTACAATTAACCTCCAGCATTAAATATTATCTCATCTCAAGTGGGTCCTCACTATTTGGAAACAAACTTTCTTTCTTTGTTAATAGACTGTCCCAGGCTCCTAAATGGGTATTCTAAATATTGTTTTCTCTTCAAATAACCATGGCTCCTAACTACAAAATCAATCAGTCACAATGATTATACCACTGACTCTTAATCATAAAACTTTTATTTCACAGTAAATCAAAAACAAGAATAATCAATACATGAAGTTACTAAATTAGCAAATTCAGGAACAATGATTATAATATAATCCATTTGTAAGCTTGAGTCATACTCTCTCATCACTGTATATAGAATATATGGGGAGTGAATAGTTACATACATAAACCTAGAAGAATGACACATGATGAGGGGTTGGAGGGATGGGGAACAAACAAAATAATCCAATATGATACAATAATTAAGTGTCTCTGTGCCAGGCTATGTGTGGTTTTATGGTTTGTCCTTCATTCTCAAAGAGGACCATGACATCAATGAGATGATGACATGACTTGCAATTGACTTTGATTTCAGTGAGGTAGGGCTTTGCAAAGTCACCAACCTCACTTTCTTCTCCAGAGCCATCTGGGTCCAATGGCCAAACATCAATCAGGATAACTGGAGATGGCCCAGGATGCAGTGGGAGACCTTGGCCCTTTTAAGCTAAGGTCTTTTCAGGTTCTCACTTTGAGTGAGGTAACACCCATTCAATGAATAGGCCTCTTTAAGAAGTGAGTCAAGGGGTGGCCCCTTTAAAAAAAAATAAGTAAATAAACTGGGAGGGGAAGACCCTCAGGGTTGCTGGTCAGAAGCTAAACAGTTACTACTTACATTCACTCTGAGCCTGGAGGGCCCAAAACACAACCATTAAGTGGTGCTTGGGCAAGGACTTATGTTATCCAATCCAGGAAATCCAGAGTGAGTTGGGTTTAAAGCTTGGTCTTTGAGAACTCTAGCCAATAAACCCCAAGTTAACTAGGTGCTTTTGGCCTTCAAAATTTACCTTCTTTTGTCAGGGTAGAGGAGAGAAAAGAAGCAGGGGGAGAGGAGAGAATGAGCTGAGTAGCCCAACTGGAACTACCCAGCTTGTTTCGTATTCAGGCAGCTCCGACTACTCATAGGTTGTGATTTGTCCTTCATTTTTGAAGAGGACCATGACATCAAGGAGACTATGCTAAGCAAAGGGGATGCAGTTAATAAAATGAAAGACATTCACAACTTTCCAAGGAGCTACAATCTAAGAGAGGAGGCAACACAGAAAAGGAGGCAGGTGGGGAGGATACCAGGAGGTACAAAATGCAGGGGCATCATTCCATGGAGCTGAAACCAGGCAGAGGAACAGATGCAAGGTAGAGTGAACTGAGTCCAATTTCTGCCCTCTAGTCCTCCATTCAGAGTGGAAGAGGAAACTGAGGGAAGTCAAGTGAATACAGACTTGAGTTAGTAGCATGGTGGTGAATTTAAAAGTGATGAGCATATCCTGGGAGGGGCATCTTGTTCCATGGAGTTGAAACCATATAGGGAAGCAGATGGAATGAGCTGAGTCCAGTTTCTGCCCTCTGTAAAGGAAGGCATTGGGAGGAATTTGGTACTCTACCCTCCAGTCCTCCAGTCAGAAGGGAAAGAGAATGAGGGAGGTAGTGTGAATCAGTGCTTAAGTCAGCAGTCTAGAAGTGATGAGCTTAACTTGGGAGGAACATCTTGTTAAACATGAATATAAAAATATACTTGGGACAACTCATAACTCTGGGACTGAAAACCTTTATTTCCTTGGTCTCTTTAGGAACAACCTGTACTTCTCTTCTCTGCTAACTTTTCCCCTTTTGTCTTCACCACAGCAGATATGCTCCTCTTCTATTACTCTCAAATGGATGACAAACTCATTTAACTCACAATTGCTTGAAAATGGTGCTAAGGAATTTTTTTGCTATTATAATGGTAAGAAGTTTAAAAAAAATTTTTTTAACCAAAGAACTACAAATCTTTTCAAGTTTTCTCTCTAGGTAATACAAACAAGTATAGCCAGCTCTTCACTCAACAGAATGCTGCATTGTCAAATCAGGTTTTTCTAAGAGCAAAACAAGTCTAGAGTTTAGCTATTTACTTCTGGCTTTCCCTTTCAAAGCAGAGATAGGGGTACAAAGCAAAGACTTCTGACAGATTTCACCTTAAGCTGTTGATGAAATCAGAAATCAGTAAGTAGAATTGTTTCTTCCAATGATCTCCAGTCTTTCTTCACCCAATTAGCATTTCTCAGCACAACAGTGGAACTTATTAGTGAACATCCCTGCTATATTCTTAATTTCTTCTTGTTGTCCTTTCAGCTCCTTCCAGCTGCTTGTTATTCTTTTGTTCTTTTTTTCAACATTCTGAATGACTCATTATCAGAACCTCACCTTTCAGTTAGTCATGAAACCAAAGTCCTCATTTAATCCTTTCTCGGTCTCAAAAGTACACTGATTTTCACTTTGAATTTTAACCTCTCAAGTGCTAAATAAAGTCTAAAAACTTTTATGTAGTGAAACCTGCAAAGACCACAATGTCCTGCAGCCTTAATCATTTCTCTGTCATCAAATGGATGCTCTAAGTTCTCTTTGTCTGTCCTCCTATGTCTGTCCTCACATTTTATCTGAAAATTGTTTTTTCTTTACATATTGATTTAATACATTATTTTTTCATGCATTTTTTATATTCTCTTTAATCAACCAAGCTGTTTATTCATAATTCACATTTATATCATTCACAAGATTTGATCTTAATTTTTATGCAAAAGTTTATTTTCTGCCCCCAACTTTCATTTACTTCTCATGTATAGAGTGGTTAGTACATAATATATGTGTAGTTAAGACAAAAAATCAAGACACTGGTCATATCTGAGAGTGTATGTATGATTCTGCACCTGTAGTCAGTTGTCCAGGTGCAGTGTGTAAGTATAATCTATCTCTTTATCTCTATACATATATACATGTGTGTATGTATCTTTAACTGGGATCAACTTCTTCAGTTCCTTATCCAATGAGCTGGGACTGCCTCCCCACTAGTCTGCTAAAGTAAAATTGAAAGAAGATTTTAGTAATGAATCTCTACTCCACTTTTGTATCACTGCTACTGGCTGTTCATTTGCTCCCTTACAGTATTAAATACTGTTAACAGTACTACACTTCTGTTTTTTTTTCCTCTCTTCATAATCTTCCCCTCCTCTTCAGGTGTGTTCTACTTAGTAGGCTTTAACTCAATCTGGCATTATCATCCTTTTCCAGGTTATTACTGGGGATTAACTCTGATATCAAATGCTTAACATTGGAGATGCTTGGCCCAGTGTGGTTATATACTCCGTGCAGAGTGAGGGCATAAGGGTTGAGAGTAACATGAGAGATGAGCTGATGTATTTGCCTTGTTATTTTTCCTGTTAGAAACATGGTGGTATCTTTAAATTTTATGCTTTATTTGGTACAGGGGGGTGGAGGCTTGCTTTTCTTGTTTGTTTGGTATGATAGAGTGAGGAGAGTTGTCCCTCAGGTTCTTTTTACTCTGTCATCCATTAGATATTCCTGTCCATCACCAATTACCTATTGGATATTTACTATAAGTATCTCAAACTCAAATACGTGCGAAAGGAAACTCATTAACTTCCCCTTCAAAGCTACCTCATTTTTAAACTTTGTTATCTCATTCATGTTATTATACTTGGTGTCATGATTCCTCATTCTCCCTCACCCCAGTCATCAAGTTCTATAGATCCTTCCTATGCAACATCTCTTACATTCCTTCCCTTCTTTTCTCCTAGATGACCAACCACCCTTCTTCATATCCTCATCCTTTATGCCCTCAGACCTCCTATTTGTCCAATTGCAATAGCCTCCCCATAGTTCTCATCTCCTTAAGTCTCTCCCTCTTCTGTCCATTTTATACTCAGCTGCCAATGTAATATTACTAAAACACTGGTATGAGTAAGTCACTCACTTGTTGAAGAAAACAGCACTCCTTATTACCTCCAAAATCAAATTAAAAACTTCTTCACTTTGATAATTGAGCTCTTGACAACTAGACCCAACCTGTTTTTTCAGACAGATTATACATTAATCCCTTTCATAAATGTTCTATTCCAGCCTGTCTGGCCTTCTTGCTATGATTCTCTTTCTCAATTTCATCCCCTTTCATAGGTTATCCCCCCACTCCTAGAATGCATTCTCTTCTCACTCTATCATTCAGTAAAACCTATCTCCCACAAGAGGCCTTTGCTGATCACTCAGCTACACATGGAATCATATTTTATTTATTTTGTATATAATCATATTTGTACATGATATGTCTCCTGATAGAATGAACAAAGGACGAATAATAAACTTCTTGAAGACCGGGATTTCTCTTTGTAGCCCAGTGGCAAGTAAAAAGCTAATTTTGTTCTTTGCAGCTTCAGCACTTAGTACAAAGCTTGACACATTGTGGGCACTTAATAAATGCTTACGCATTTATTATTTCATTGAGCCATGATCACATCATCTCTAAGGATGCCCTCAAGGCACATGTAGATTATGTTTTCATAAAGATTTTTATAAGGTTGAGAATGTAGGCATGGATAGATAAATAAAGCATTTATTAAGCATTTGCTATGGACTAGATGTTGGGGACACAAATACAGGCAAATAAGCAGTTCCTGACTTTGAGGAGCTTACATTATAATGGAAGAAGACAACATATAAAGGGGTGGCAGAAAGTAGGAAGAAAATACAGTCATGTCATGGAATAGAGATAGCGAAAATGGAATGGAGGTTCTGGTTCCCAGCAAGATAAGTAAAAACAAAAACAAAAACAAAAACTACCTATAAGAGCCATGGGACCAGAGCGTTAGCCCAGGGTTCCATGGTGGTTGGGAGAAGATCACGTACAGAGAGCAGATATTAAGGTGTGAAAATTGCCAGAAAAGCGTGTGGAGGGCCTGGACACCAGAAAGATAAGGAAAAATCTCTTTTAACATCTAAAACTCTTTTCATTACCTTTTTTTTTTATAATAAGTCCAAGATTCCCGCCCCCTCCCCCATTCCCCTTCTTTCAGATACTTGAAAATCCATAGACTCATAGATCTAGACATGAAAAGGACACCAGAGGCAATTTCTTCTAAGTCCTCCCTTTTACAGTGAAGAATCTGAGCCCCAGAGAACATAAATGACTTGCTCAAGCTACATACATGGTAAACATTCAAATCATTTGAATCTAGATCCTCTGAGTTGAGAGTCAGTATTCTTTTTCCTGTATCACACTGCAACATGGTCCTCAAAATTGGTCCACTTTTTGCACAATCATCAGAGACTGGGATGTTTGAGTCCTAATTTAAAGACTTTATTGTAACTTAAGAAATGTGTTTGGCTCAGAAATTTTTAGACTTCTTCCTTTTTGTTTGTTTGTTTCAGCCCTTCCAGTTTAGTCCTTAAATACATTCAGGAATATTCTGCTTAGTGGTCTTGGGCAAAGCCATCTTTGAATGAACCTTGTTTTATCTTTCCATTGTTTCCTGATAATTTCGGGGGGGATATTTATCACAAGCTTCCATAATCTTCTTCTGTAAGATTTTACACAGGAGTTTATATTATAAATCCATGTTGCCTTTTTGCTTGGGTGTTTCTCTAGTGAGCACAAAGATTAAGTATTTGAAGCCAAAGGAAGTTTCTCATCTCTTTTTGTCTCCCTGTTGGGGCAATTAGTTTACATCAGTTAAACTTGCTTGAAACATAATAGTCTGTGTCAGTATTTGTTCTTTTATGACATCTCCATTTTTAAAGTGTCAACATCCCTTCAAATAGGAAGAAGTTAGAACTTCCTCAATTGAATACCACATACTGTCATTTTTATTATTTTTATTGTTTGATAATTATTTGAATATTTATGCTAACAAGGCAGTGATGTGATAGTATGTAGACAAAGATTTTGAAATGACACCTACTTCAATAACAGTTTAATTCCTTTATGATAAGATGTAATAATTTCAAATTTTTGTGATGCTATTTGTTACTTACCATAAGGAGTATCACCCAAACATTGCTTGAAGAAAATATTTGTGACTAAAAGTTTGAGATTTATTTCCAGTCTAGAAACCTTTGACTTTTCTTGTTGGCTTATTCTTAAACAATATTTTCCAAACTTTTTTCTTTTTCTGTCCTATTTTACCTATGCTTTATGAAGTATTAAAGCATATGTTGTTTTATTTTGAATGGTCTTAAGGAGTTTTTAAATTTCTCTACCTCTTTACCCTTTGCAACAGATTTTGGTGAATAAGCTGCAATTTTTCATGGAGGTCTTCTTATAAAAGCTTATCCTAAGCAACACAATACAGATGACTACATATCCTGTGAAATGTTTTTTTTCCCCTTGCCATTGTATACTTGATAGAATAATTCTGCCAACTTCATTTACCCCTCTAAAGAGAACATTCGAAGCATCCTTCCATTCAGCGGAGACTTTCATTTTCTGTTTTCATTTGCAGTGTGGATATTGATATTATTAAGATTCAGTTCCTCCATCAAGCATGTCCATTAACTGATTCCTTGATGAGGATCTCACCTTTAGAGTGCCAGTAAGTAAAGGAATATTCATTCATGATGTAATTCTTAGCACCCTTTGTATCAGTTTCTGTCACTATGTCACCATCTCTCTGGAGACAAGAGTATTGCACAGTACTGTTGCTCTTTTATATTTTCCTTTGCTTTATGGTTTTCCTTTGTTTCATGAGTTGCCATGGTCAGAAAATTCATCCGGAAAGAGCTGATCTGCTATTGATGAGATTTTCTGTATTTAGCCATGTTAGTTTCTGGATTTCAGATGTAATATTTTTCTAACACTGTAATATTTTTAAATAAGCAATTTAAATTTAATTTAAAGAGTAATTGATTTGGTACATTAAAAAAACTTAAATAAAAAATTGATAGGAGAGAAGCCAAAATTAATAACATTAAAAGAAAAAATGAATTCTTCCCTTACACCAGCATGTCTGGGATTCCTAGAAATGGATCACCATGTGAGTGTTAGTCAAACTCTCACAGAGTGCTAGGGTTAACTTTATAATGGAGGATACACTCTTAATAATTGCGACCACAGTTAATGAGCCCTCCCTGGTGCTTTTCCCATTTATACAAAATTAATCATCATGATGCCACTAAACCTTAACAGTTATTCAAAAATAATATGAGAGCAAGAGTATTATAATAATTATTTAATATAAAATAAATTCAATAATAATAAAATATTACAATCCACATACCAACTGTGTTAAATTATTTCACCAGTATACACAGTGTCTGTGGTGAAGAGTTCTCACACACCTAAAGAAATATGAAAGTGAGGAAAATTCATGTTCCTAGGCCAACTCACAACCATGAAGGTGAAGGCTTTGATGCCCTTAGTCCCTTCAGGAAGAATCTGTCTCACACAACACCATTTCAGTGCCAACAACCATTTCTGTTCCTCATCTTTTCTGTTGTGTATATGTCTTCTCTTCTGCTCTGGAACACATGGAGCAACAATACCAACTCTTAAAGGGTATTGTAGAAGTGTTAAGTTCCTTTAAGCAGAGAACAAGTTACTGAGATTGTCTCTTTAGGCAAGATAATCAGCCTAGCTAGTTCCTCACTCCACTGAATTTGACATTGTCCACTCAGCTCTCAATTGATGCATATAAAGAGTTCTAAAGCCTGCTTTCTGCCCCCTTATACTTTTTCATCACAAACAAATGGTGACAGCAGAGAGTGACCAAGCATCTCTTCTCAAACTATAGGTGGTGCTGAGTGGTAAAAACTAAAATTGCAGCTCTCTTCCAATCAAAAGGTTCCCAGTTTTTTCTTCAATCAGTCTGAAAACAGTATTCTCTTCAAATAAGCAACCTCGCCAATACAGCAGCAGAAACTTTCTAATCAGGTAACTACTTTTATTAGCATCCTCTCCTCTTGCTTCTTCTCTACTTGTAGTGGCTCAAATCAGAGCCTCTAAGTGATTAGTAAATTATTTCTCCTTTCTAAGGTAAAGCTAATGAAAACCAACTTTTGTCAATTAACAAAACTTATTTAATCTTCCTGTAATTGGCAGTTATTTGATTCATCACATAGTGAGAACAAGGTTAAAAAACATCTAAAGAAAGGAATGAAAGAAAACACAAGCCTAGCAACCATAAAATAAAATAAAACAAAATAGATTATACAATGCAGTAAAAGAAAAGAGAGTGGCGGAATTGGCAAGTAAAAGAAAACCAAATATATAGGGTGGGAGATTATTTCTAAAAAGAAAAAAATATATATATACACACACACACACACACACACACACACTATATATATATATATAATTTTTTTCTTTTATAAAAGACTGCACATAATTTACTTTGCATCAGGTGGATAAAACAAAAGTGTGGCTTGTAATCATGCTGTCAGACAAAGCAGAAATAAAATTTACAACATTAGAAATGATATGAAGAAAACTATGTCATCCTCAAAGGACTCACAGTGAATCTATCTATCTAGGGGAAATTAATATTATACTATTATTTTAATAGCCAATTACTAATTTTTGATCCATCTTTTCTCCTCCTATTGTTGTCAAGACCCTACTCCTGAAAAGGTCAGTCAGTCTCTGAAGGGCAAGATGAAGTAATGTGATCACTCCCAACCCCGAAGACATCTGCTCCTTAACTAATTTGGACTGGGCCCCACCCAAATGGGACTCTGGGTTTTGTTTACTCTGCAAACAGAGGCTGCACTGAGCTGATGGAAGCTGTACTCAGAGAGATTCCTGTGTCCTTGGTCCCTTCATTAGAGTTTAGGTAGCCTGGCTCATGAAGGAGAAAAAAAGGCAGAGAGACTCTGATCTAGAAAGATTTTGCTTGCCTAATTTGCTGGAGGTTGCTAAATTTCATGACGAAATTTCTCAGCTGACTTCCTCCTCTAGACAGGGATAGAGGACTTGCCGCCCACCTCTTCATTAAATATCCACCAATCAGAATTGCCATTTACTTGTTAGTAGAGGACCCTGTCAGAAAGGAAACGGAGATTTAAGATAACCCAAGACCCTGCCTTTTTGTCTTTAGATACTAAGAGAGGCCACTGACTATCGATTTATTGATTTTTTGGCCAGTTTGATTAATAAATTGATTTTTAATGCCTGGAAACTTTATATCTCAGAATTTTTGTTGCAACATATCTATAGGTGAATATGTATGAAATATGTATGCGTGAAATTTTTTAAGTATTAAATATGTATAACATCAAATGGCATATCCTCAAAATTCATAAAGGAACATTTACCTGAATTGTTCGTGTGTGTGCATATGTATGTGTGTATATCTGTATACACAAACATATACATATATAAAACTATGTATGTGTATATACACACACATATACACACAGTAGTAGTTAAACCTTAATGTTCCTGTCAGAACTGGACAAATCTAACACACACACACACACACACACACACACACACACACACACACACACACAGAGCTATATTTCTTAGAACCACAAAGTTCTATTATAAAAATGCCCTATCCTTTAAGATATAAAAATATTATGAATAAATGTGGAAAAGAACAAATACTAAATATATCACTGGCAAACCGTAACATGAACAAAAATGGTAATTAATATGAGAAGCACAAGAAAAACATATAAACCAAAATGAAAACTGTGACATCTTGAATAATAAGTCCAATTAAAAAAAAACTCAGAGAAGTAATTAATAATTATGTGAAAGACAGTGATAATGATGAGACAACATTCCAAAATTTCTAGGATATAGCAAAATAGGCTTCAGAGGAAAAATTATATTCCTAAGAACATACCTTAAGGGAAAAAAAGTAAAATATTGATGAACTGAGTATGAAATAAAAAAAAAATAGAAAAGCAGCAGCAGTAACAACAGCAAAACAGCAAATGAACATAAAAGGTGGAATTTTGAAAATTAGAAGAAAAGTAGATACTAAGTAGTACAAAGATACCATAACTCTTCCAATACAACTCCTTCACAAAGTTCTAGAAAATACACCAGATTGCATCCTGATTGAGAAATCCAAAGGAAAATAGAACATAATGAATCCTCTTTCTATCCCAGGTCAGCATGGGTAGACAGAGAGGTCTGTTGCCGCTGAATAAAGGATCTGGTCAGGGCTGTACTACGCAACATTTTAGCACTCATGAACTGAAGGAGGACTGAGAATCTCCATTAAAGCAAGATCAATATAATGGGATTTGGACTGAATGCAGGATACAGTTCTGAAGAGGAAGAAGAGTCTCCTGTCATACATAGTTCTAGGGTCTTAGATCAAAGGTGGGCTGAGAAGGGGACCTGTGCTAGCCTGAGAATGGCTTCCCAAGCTAAGGAGGGGTTATAGGTCATAGGCTATATACTGAGAGATTAACAAGTAAGCAGCTGTGTGTCTCTGAGCTGAGAAGCTGAGCAGCCTTCAACATAGTCAGAAACTTTCAGCAGAATAACTAGGGCAGGAGTCTAAGACCAAAGGAGAGACTGCTGTTTTGTCATTCAAAATCAGCAGACCTAAAACCTAACTGTTAGTGAAGGTTCAGAAACGCTTTACTGGAACTTTCAACCAGGAACAAGTCAACAGCAGGGTTGTGCAGACCTAAACCCAGGTCAGAAATGTGTAAAGCTCAGACCAGGAAGGTAGTGACCAGACTTGGCCTCAGATCATACAACTTTGGGAGCATTAAAAGAGGAGGCCAGTTTGACTTACTCCTAATATCATCAAGTAACACAACACTCTGAATATACTACAAGAAAGCAGGAAAAGGACTTGAAAGTTCAGGATATTTCCCCCTAGAAGTGCACAAAGCTTGGCCCTAACATAAAGTCCAAAGTCAGGAAATAGGCTGGAAAAATGAGCAAATAAATTTAAAAAAAAAGATTCCTGCCATTCATAATAATAATAACAAGAACAACAACAAGAATAACTACTATTTATACAGTGCTTTAACATTTCTGAAATGATTTACAAACATTATGAAGTTTTACAAAGAGCTATGTTGGTGACAGGGATGCTCAAGACACAAACCCTGAAGAAGAGAAATGACTCTAAAACATTTATAAACCTCAATGAAAAACACAGCTAGGACGTGAAAGCAAATAGAATTCTTTAAAGAGAAGTCAGAGGTCTTTTTTTTTTAACAAAAAAAGCTAAAAATTGTTTTAAAAAACATTAAAGTGCAAGAGGAAAAATAGGGAAATTAATGACAGTGATGGAAGAAAAAATTGGAAAGAGACTTAATTTAGTACAAGAGGTATAAAGCCTTATTCAGACAACAGACTCTCTGAAAATTATAATTAACTAAATAAAAACATATGACTCCATAAGACAACAACAAATATTAAAACAAAGTCAAAAAATTGAAAAAAAATGTAAGATATCCTTTAAAAACAAGTGATCTGGAAAATTGATTGAGGAGAGGTAATCTAAGAATCACTGGACTACAAGATAAAAAAAAGAGTCTAGATATCATCTTTCAAGAAATTATAAAAGAATTTCTTAGAAGAAGAAGGCAAAATGGAAAGGAAAGAACTCACCAGTCACATCATTAAAGAAATCACAAAGTGAAAATTCCCAGGAAGATTATAGTACAAATCCAGAGTTTCCAAGTCAGAGCAAAAATATTGCAAGAAGCATTAGTTAGGATTGCCTAAGATTTACCAGCAGCCACTCTAGAGCAAGAGAGCTTGTAGTACTATATTACAGAAGGCAAAGGCAAAAGATTTAGTCTTACAACCAAGAATAATTTACCCAGCAAAATAGAGTATAATTATATGGGGGAAAGATGGATCTTTGATGAAACAGAGGACTTTAAGCATTCCTAATGAAAATTTCAGATGAGCATAGATATTTTGAAATAGAAACATAGGAATAAAGAGAAACATGTTGTTTGTTGGTTGGTTGGTTTTTGTCCTTTGTTCTGGAAGAGGACCAAAATGATATCAGTATGTTAGAGTCTGGTTACAGTGTGTCAGACTGTGACTGATCGGAATGCTCTATCACAGGTCAGGCACTAATAGTCCATGTGAGCATTTGGGGTGGATTCTCTAAATTTGCACATCTCATGTTTCTTTTGAGCTACTGCAATTCTGCTTTGCTCATAGAGCATGGTATCTTCTCTGATGAGGGCACACCATATGAGTAGTCCTGTGCCAACGTTTCCCAACTCACACAATCAATTCCACAGTTCTTAAGAGAGACCGTGAGAGTGACCTCGTATCACTTTTTCTGACCAGCATGTGAGCACTTGCCCTGTCTGAGTTTTCCAGACATTTTGCATTTGAACAATGTGGCCAACCTATTGGAGTTACACTCTCTGTAGTAGCATTTGAATGCTTGGCAGTTTAGTTCCAGAAAGTACCTCAGTGTCTAGAATCTTATCCTGCCAAGTTATCTTCAGAATCTTCCTAAGACAATTCAAATGGAAACGATTCCGTTTCCTAGCATGGTGCTGGTATACTGTCCAGGTTTCACAGGCATACAGTGATGAGGTCAGCACAACAGCTCTGTAGACCTTAAGTTTGGTAGTCAGTCTAATACCTCTTCTCTCCCACACTTTCCTTTGGAGCCTTCCAAACATTGAACATTGAAGGCATTTGACAACATGGCTGAAAACATACTGCTAAAAAGCATGGGAGTAAGCACACAGCCTTGTTTCATTCCAGAGGCCTATTCACTGAACGGGTGTTACCTCCTCAAAGTGAAAACCTGAAAAGACCTTAGCTTAAAAGGACCAAAGCCTCTCATTGCATCCTGGGCCATCTCTAGTCATCCAGATGAATATCTGGCTGCTGTACCCAGAAGGCTCTGGAGGAGAAAGTGAGGCTGGTGACCTTGCACAGCCCTCCCTCACTCAAATTGAAGTCAATTGAAAGTCATGTCATCATCTCCCTGATGTCATGGTCATCTTTGAGAACAAAGGACAAACACAACAACATAAATGAAGTGCTTACATGCACAGTGCCTTGAAATAGTAGGTGCTTAATAAATGCTTATTGACTGACTGCTTATGGTCACAAGTCTAGTAAATGATAAAATAGGACTAGAAACTATGTCTTCTACCTAATATTTGATTGCTTTTTCTACTACATTACTCTGTCTGGTAGGAACTTAAATGCTGTTTAAAATATTCATTTGCAAACTGACCAAACTCTTCTAAGAAACAAATAGCTATTTTAATTCCAACAATTTTGTTCAAATTGGTACAACACAAAGAACAATCTTTATGTCTAATTCTGTATGCTACTCAAGAAGTTGTTTGAATTCATTTTTCTACTTTGGGTAGAAGAAGATCAAAGACGGAATAGGAACACTTCTTTTGGTGGTTAGAACAATCATAACTGTTGAGAGACAGGAAACAGAGCTGTTCAATTCTTTTTTTTTTCTTCTGTTTTCTCTGCCAAGGAGAATGCTCTTTGAGCTGCATAACTTTGCCAGTTTGTCCCATTGGCATTTCAAACCCAACATGTCTAAAACCAAGCTTATCATCTTTCTCCTTAAACATTTACTTCTTCCAATAGTTCTGTTGAGGGGACCACCATCCTCCAGTCACCTAGGTTCTAAATTTCAGTATTGTTCTTAACTCTTTCTTTACTCTCACACCCCATCCACTTGCCAAGTCCTGTTAATTCAATTTCCATAGCATCTCTCAGATCAATCTCCATTGGTTTTTAGCCAATGCCATGTCCCTCGCTCCTTAAAAAAACAAAAACAAAAACAATAAAAACACAAAAAATGACAAAAACAAAAATTCAACCCTTTAGTGGCTCAATATTGCCTCAAGGATAAACTACCAACTACTTAGTCTGCTTTTCCAGGTTCTATACAATTTGGCTCCTATCTGCTTTTTCTGTTTTTTTTGATCATTAATTTTACATTTTTTTTTTGTTTGTTTTTGGTAAGGCAGTTGGGGTTAAGTGACTTGCCCAGAGTTGCACAAGTGGTATGTGTCTGAGGCTGGATTTGAACTCAGGTCCTCCTGACTCCAGGGCCGGTGCTCTATCCACTGTGCCACCTAGCTGCCCCAAGATCATTAATTTTAACTTGTAAGGGACTTTAGCAGTCATGAAGCCCAGCTCTCACATTTAAATAATAATGGTAATATTTATATAGGGCCTATTATGTGCCAGGCACTGTGCTGAGGGCTTATAAATATTATCTCATTTGATCCTCACTGACAACTTTGGGAGTTAGGTGCTTTTATTATCACCTCCATTTTACCTATGAAGAAACTGAAGCAAACAGAAGTAGTACTAACTTTGTGCTAAGCACTCTACAATTACTATTATCCTATTTGATCCTCACAACAATCCTGGGGGGGGTGGGAGTTACTATTTTTATCCTCATTTTACAGATGGGAAACTGAGGCAAACAGAGTTTAAGTGACTTGTCCAGGGACACATGGCTAGTAAGTGTCTGAGGTAGGATTTGAAGTCAAAGTCTTTGTTTCACTCCACTGATAACTGGGAAGGTGCATGAGCATCATCCATTACCAGAACCAGCGCAAGCATGCCGTCATGAAATTGATGTACAATACTAATGAACTTTTCCGGACAGCCAAACTTTGACATAATTTTCCATAAGTCCTCACTACTGACGATATCAAAGGCTTTGGTCAGATCTTCAAATGTTGTGTACAGACCTTTGTTCTGCTCTTGGCATTTCTCCTGAAGGTGTCAGACAGAAAACACCATGTTAACTGTTCCTCAGCCCTTTCTGAAGCCACACCAACTCTCAGGGAGATGACCTTCTTCCACGTGAAAGATCAACCTATTAAGGAGGATTCTGACAAGGATCTTGTTAGCAATGACTAAAGAGAGGATTCCCCACCCCGCTGGGGTTGTCACAGGATGCTCTATTTCCTATACCTTTATAGAGTTGGATAGTGGAGGCATCCTTGAACTCCTGGGGGACTAATCTCCTCTCGCCATATAACCCAGAAAATTTCAGTCAGCTTTTATATCAGCAATGGACCCTCCAACCTTGTAAACCTCAGCTGGAATGGAATCAGCACCAGGTGCTTGGCCACATGAAAAGAGTCTAATGGCATTCAAAACCTCTTCTTCAGTTGTAACTTTAGCTGGGGAAAGATGACTTCAACCTGAAGTAAAAGGTCATTGGCTTCAGCATTGATTGATGACAGTGTATTGAGAATACTAGAAAAGTTTTCAGTCCATCTTACTAGGATCAAATCCTTATCACTAATTAATGTGATAAGCACTGAACATTGAGAGGTACCATAGGTCTATATAGCCCATAACTAGCTTTCAGGACTTCATAGAAGCATTGTAGCTTGTTACTATCCGCATAAAACTGAATTTTATCAACTTTCTTACCGAGCCAAGAATCATGCATCTGTCTAAGCTTTGCTTGTACTTTACTTTTGATGGACTTAAATGCTACCTTCTTAGAGATGGATGAATTATCCTGCTGGCAAACTCTATGGAGTTCTTGGTTTTCATTTAGCAGTTTCTGAATTTTCCCATCATTTCCCTCAGACTAGTCTTGCTGTTTGTGAGTGTTCTATCCTAGATGAGCAAATGCAGTGCTGTACACCAAATCTCTGAAAGCTGAGATTTCCTTTTTGCTTCACTGTTGCCAACTGTGTGTTGGCTCAAATTTCCCTCTAAGTTAGCAACAAACTGTTGCCACTCAGAGAAGCACTCTATTCTGTTGACATTTATTCTTCTGGTAATGATTTTGCCTTGGGGCCACCACTTTTGTGGAATGCAGATATTTGGCGTGGAGAGGATAAGTCTATGACTGGTGCACTATGATCAGTGCCACACATTGCCTTCATTACTCTCACATCCTGTCTATCTCTTCTCCATACAGACATATAGTAAGTGTCATGTTTGCATCCATGAAATTTTATTGTGTTTAAGTAAATGGAAGACAGTATTGGTGATAAGAAGTTTATGAAATGCACATGTTTTCGATAGAAAGCAATGGTCACATTGCTGTTGCTGTTTCCAACTCCATTCCTCCCAAGGTCTCCCTGCCATGTTTGGTAGTTTGAGCCTACTCTAGCATTAAAGTCACCCAGAATTATAAGCTTGTCCTCTTTTGGCAATTGATGATAAAGGTCTCCAAGTCTTCATAAAGTTTTTCTTTGATCTCATCAGTGTTCATCAATGTGGGGGCATAGGCACTGATGATGTTGGCGTGGCGTTTTCCTGCAAGTGGCAATCACATAGTCATTAGCCTGTCATTCACTTCTTTTGGTAGGCATGCAAGCTTGTTAACTAGATTAGTTTTCATTGCAAAACATATGCCAGCTTCTTAGCTCTCCCCTTTGCTGCTGGCCATTCCAGAAAAACATGTATCCGGTTCTCTTCAGTAGGATGGCCTTCATTTGCTAGCCTTGTTTCACTTAGGGCTGCAATTTGGATATGATACCTGATGAGTTCTCTTGCAACAAGAGCTGTTCATCTTTCAAGTCTATTGGAATTTATGTTGTCTGTAAGTGCACAAATTTCATGAACTGATAGTGAGTGGAATCATCTTTGCAGAAGTTTTTGTATACTATTTTTTATGTTTTGACCTCAGGGTGGGATCCCTGCTTGCCACAGTAATCAGGCCAGGGTTTGGTAAGTAGACAATTTTTAGGGCACCTTTTCTAGCCCCTTTCTCACACCAGGAGGTGAGCAGATTTATCCTTAAAAGGCTGCTCAGACACCCAAGGGCTGCCAAAGACCACTTCTGCTTCCAGTGAGAAGATGACCCCATGGTTTGGACCACATGTGTGCAGGGTTGTGACTGTAGCTCCCAAGGCATACATACCTGCTGCTTCATCACTTGCCTGTTGCCGCAGGATTTTGAGATAGGTAAAAATGGTAAAATGGTATGGGTGATATTTTTTGATTCATGCATAAATTGGATTTAAGTGAGGCAGAGTTGCATGAAGTCATTGGCCTCATTCTCTCTTTTCAAGTCATCACAGTCCAGTGAGAGGAAGGAGTCAAGATGACTGGTGATGGCTTAGGTGCAGCGGGTGACTTTGGCGTCTTCGATGTCTAACCAAGCTCCAAGTGCTCCACAGCATCTGCTTCAGCTGCTTTCATGGCCATTAGAACAAATTGTCCTCATTTGCCCATTTCACCTGGAAGTCTTCATGTTCTTGGAATAGCTACCCCCCTAAGTCACTGTGGGGTTTGAGATCCCTTAGTTACCCTCAACCTACCCTAAACCCTCAACAGGTTTAGCCTGTCTGCCAAAATGGTTTACCAGGATGTGACCACTGTGCTGCTTCTTGGAACGACAGGTGAGGGTTAGGTGGATCAGGTGGACACCAAAGGTGGAAAGCAGCACTGAAAAGCTAGACAGCCCTCACACCAGGGATACTAGTCTTCCCTGAATCCTTCCCTACACCCCAGAGACAAACATAAAAAGGTAAACAATCGACCTAATCATTGAAAATGAAACATCCCAAAATATATTATTATAAGAGTGTTGTTGTTCATTTGTTTTCAGTTGTATGTGACTCTTCATGATACCATTTGGGATTTTCTTGGCAAAGATACTGGAGTGGTTCGCTGTTTCCTTCTCCAGCTCATTTTACAGAGCCAGAAATTGAGGCAAACAGGGTTAAGTGACTTGACAAGGGGTCATACAATCAGCAAGTTTCTAAGGCAAGATTTCAGCTCAGGAAAATAAGTCTTCCTGACTCTAGACCTGTACTCTATCCACTGTGCCACTTAGCTACTCCATTATATGAATAGGTGCAGAATAAAATGTTTTGAAAAAATATGATATTAATTTACTCTAAAACCCTACAAATAACTGGCACAAGAGGACTTTTGAAACACCTTAGGTTTATGCATGCATATGTAATATGTAGTTTTATATTTAATGACATATTACCAGTTATGCTGAAATATAATTATAGTAGATGTGGTTCTAAAGCCAGCTCCTATCTTTACATAGTTCATGTTTCATGTTGGGATGAAATGAAGCACTACTCAGAGTCACTGAACATTTAACAAAGGAGATTTACTTGGCCCCATGAAAACAAGTGTGTGGGCAAGAATAGAGTGAAACTTAGTTTCTCTGGATGTGTCCTCCCTGATGGAAAGGCATATGGTCACTTAATCATTAGAATTTAGCAATTCTAGTGGTCTCAGGCACCTACCAAGTCTGAGAGACCTCATCTATATGCAGGTGGGACTTTTATGCTCCAAAACTAGGAAGCTGAATGAGGAAGCTGGGGCCTATAGGGTTGTTGTGTAGAAGAAGGAAGTTGTCTCAGGGAAATCAGGGAAGCTGTGTCAGGAAACCACTGGTGCTAACACACTAATCCTTGTTAAGTCAATATAAATGCTTGCAAATTGGTAAGATTTAAATAACTATCATCATAAGCAATGTGGAAATATGGAAATTTTTCTTAATGAACCCAACAGTGAAGCAAAGGATGCCCACTTCCTTTTTGTTATTTGACATAGCTCTAGAAAGCCAGCAATAGCAATATTAAAAGAGAAAAAAAAATTAAAAACTTAAAAGTTAGACAAAGAAAAGACAAACATCTCCCTCTGTGCTGATGATAGAATCAGCAAAGAAACGAACTGATATAATTAATTGCTTCAGTAAAGTATCAGGACTTAAACTAATACCATCACCTCACCTAAATCAATAACATTTTTATATAGCAAAATTAAAATCCAGGAAAAATAATGTAAAGGGAAGATCAATTCAGAATACCAACATAATGCATAAAATACCTAGGAGTCCATCTTGCAAGCCAAACTCAAAATCTGTATTGTAGAGATATAAATATAAAATGTTGCTATGTCAGAAATGTTCAATCCTCATGATTTTATGTACCAATATAATAAAAAGTGATGATACTACTTAGATTAATTTATGGATTTGCTATTAAATCAATTTAACTATCAGGAATACTTCATTGAGACAAAATAATTTGTTTTAGGAAAACAAAACATCAGGAATATTAAGAGAAAATATATTTTAAATAGTAGGAGCGAAGGAGTATACCTCAATATTTCAAATTGTGCTATCTAGTAATAAAAATTATTTTGTACAGGGCACAAATAGAAAAGTAGATCAGTAGAACTGACCAGAGAAGGAAAAATCAGAAAACATTGTACTAAATAACCTATTGTTTGATTAACCCTAAACCATAAATTACTTTAGGATGAACTCCTTGATAAGAACTATGGGGGGAAAATGGAAATCATTTTGGCAAAATAATTTTAGACCAACATCTTAAAATATATGTAATAATTTCAAAATGAGTTCAGGGCCAAAATAATAAAGGGCATATCCTAAACAGAGAATCCTAAAAAAAAATCCTAAAAGAGAACCAGATCAGGTATATTTCACAGATATGGTTAGGAGAAGAATTATTAACCAACTATGAGATAGAAGCAGTCACCAAAAGTAATAATTATAAATAAATGAATAAGTAAATGAATAATTTGTATTAGGACATATTGAATGCCTTTTTCATGAACAAAATTACCACAAGTAGAATAAAAAGAGAGAAGGTTGATCACGAAAATATATGTATATATTTGCATTAATCATTTCTAATGAAAAATTATATGAAAATAGTAGTAGTAGTAGTTAATATTTATATAGTCCTTATGTGCCAGGCATTGTCCTAAGTGCTTTACAATTATTGTCTCATTTGATCGTCACAACAGCCTTAGGAGGTAAATACTATTGTTATCCCTATTTTATGGATGAAGAAACT
>NW_027555514.1:179935629-180020629 GCF_003287225.1 Phascolarctos cinereus | reverse complement strand
AAGACCTGAGTTCAAACTCGGCCTCAGACCAAACACTTGACACTATTAGCTGTGTGACCCTGGGCAAGTCACTTAACCCCAATTGCCTAAAATAACAAACAAAACAAAACAACAAAAAAAAGAACATCAGTGTGCCAGGTCCCACCCCCAGTCTTATAGTTAGGACCAATACTTCCAAAACTGGGTAGTAAGCTATCACCATATCCATACTAGAACAGTTTAGATGCTAGAGAAGCTTCTGGAGGTTTTTCTACCTCCAGATGGCATATTTTAATGATGGCATATTTCAGAATCAAGGGCATTATAAGGAAGAATAGGGTCTTGCTCAGGCATATGCATGCCTGATTGGTTTCTCACCTATGATGTCCCAGGCAAAGAGGCGACAATCAGGGATATCTCGTGAAGTTTTTTTTAGAGATTTAAAAGATTCCAAAAATAGGAAAGGGGTGCTAGACAGAAGTCTGGCATGTCCAAAGCAGAAACAGCTGGTCATAAGAAAAAGTAGCTCCATAAAATCAGAAGTTTTCTTCATTATCACAAGCATTGGACTGGAAACTTTTGGGTTGGATTTATTTCAACTTAATCACTTTTATCATAAAAACCTATATATCATATATGACTATGACATAGTGTGTCAGTGGACAAATTGTTGAATTTGACTGGTGTTATGAAGTTTTGGGTTCAGATTCTGTCTTTGATATTCATGTGACCATAAACTAGTCAGTAAACTGCACTAAGCCTCAGTTTCCTCATCTGTATAATGGGAAGAATAACATTTCTAGTACCTACCTTACATGTTTGTTAATGAAGACCTAACCTGATAATGCAGTCTGAGGCAGGGAGGTAGAGGTCTGGCCCTAGAGTCAGGAAGTTTATTGTTGTTCAGTCATTTTTAGACATGTCTGACTCTTTGTGACCCCATTTAGGGTTTTCTTGGTAGAGATAATGGAGTAGTTTGTCATTTCCTTCTCCAGCTATTTTACAGATGAAGAAACTGAGGCTGATGAAATTAAATGACTTGCCCAGATTCACACAGCTAGTGTGTGTCTGAGGCCACCTTGAGTCTTTCTGACTGATAGCACATAGCTGCCCCTAGGAGTCAGGAAGATATGAATTCAAATGTGGCCTCAGACACTTGCTAGCTCTGCAGCGCCCCTTGGAAAGGTCACCTAACCTTTGTCTCCTTCATTTTCCTCAACTGTAAAATAGGAATCATAAATGCATCTACCTCCCAAGGTTGTTGTGAATATTAAATGATATATCTGTAAAACACTTATCACAGTGCTTGATGCATAGTAGGCACATATTAAATGCTTGCCCCATACGTTTAAATTGCTTTCTGATCTGTAAAACAACATCTATCAATCATTTTTATTGTATCAATTTTATCCCCACCCAAATATGCATTTTCTCTGTACAGAGTTTTGCCTCATGAAAGTTCTGTGATTTTTTTTTTTTTAGAATAGCAAGCAATATTTTAAATGATACTCAAAGAGCAGTGCTTTGCCTGTCATATAATAGGCACTTAATGAATTCTTGTTGATTGGCAGATTAATTGACTAAGGATAACACCATCCCAACATGTACTGTTTCCTGGAATTTTCTAGTGGTAATACATGGGCAGTAAGATTGAAACCAAAAAGTTATGGATTTTTATTTAGAGAAGTTGAAAAATAAATTGTTGTTCAGTCGTTTTTCACACATGCCTGATGTTTGTGACTCCATTTGGGGTTTTCTTGGCAAGATTTTGGAGTGGTTGCCATTTCTTTCTCCAAATCATTTTACAGGTGAGGAAACTGAGACAAACAGTTAAGTTTAAGTTAAGTGACTTGCCTAGGGTCATACAACAAATAAGTGTCTGAGGCCAAATTTGAGCTTAGGAAAGTAAGTCTTCCTGAATGCACAACTGGCACTCCCTCCTCTATACCACCTAGCTGCATTGGAAAAAGAATAAAATCCTTCTAAATTTACCATATATACTTTGCTTTACATAACAGAGGCTGCCTTTAAATGTGTGAAGTTAATTTTTTAACTACAATTATATTTTCTCATTGACTTACATTTTAGTATTAAAAACACTTTTATAGTCTTCATTTGGAAGTGGCCTAACACTTTGGTTTTCCCTTCTTCAAGCCTTTGCCTCACTGAATTCACTAAAAAGTCTAAAAAAAAAAGTGTAGACAAATGCTTCAGAGCAGTTTTATGGTTTATGACCCCCATTATCAATCAATTTGCAAAGAAAAAAAATGATCCTTCTATAAATCAAATGATTGTTTCCAAATTTGACTACATTGCAAATTTGGGTTTTTCTATCTCACGTTATCTCAAAATGATATCTGCTTGCACTAATCCCTCCACTCCCCTACTGAACCACTTTGCTATGACAGCAATAACTGAGCAATGCATAATAGACCTTCTTGCTCTTTCTTCACTTTATATATAGGCTGAATAAACTACATTTAACAACTTAAAACTGTACTAAGACTTTAGGGATGGTATGTATACACAGAGATATTTGTACAGAATACAGATTATTTATCCTTTCCAGGCTCCACATTTCAATAAATGGCAGGTATAGCAGAAAAATACATAGGTCTTCCACCAGAGTTTTTAAGATACCTACCTGCTAAAGCATTCCCTTGACTATATGCAATGTGTATTATTATGACATGTCAAAAAGTCATCAAAATTACATCACCAAAAGGCTGACCATAACGTCTCTAACACATACAGGGAAATTAGACAGTATATAATAATGAGATTGGACTACAGGTTCATTTCCAGTGAGACTACATCGAGTATCTCTATTCTTATTTTTCTCTTACAACGTTCACTTCTGGAATGGCAAGTACAGAAAACTCAAAGGAGCAATGGGAAAAAAAATCCCAATGAAGCCCACCTGGTGCCTTGAGAAGAGAGTTAAAATAGAAAGAAAAAAAAAATAAACTGGCTCTGCATGTGATGGTTAGAACAGTGACTCAAATATGGTTTGCTTTGTCCTGTCAGGTATTGAAGGCATAGTCTTAGATAAATTGCTTAATTTGGTTTGTGACTTAGATTTTCCATCATTGTGAAATAACATTTACTGAGTGCTTACTATGAGAAGGGTTGTGATATGTATCTATGGAGAGAATACCATATGGATGAGATCATCTAAGCATCAGAGCAAGTATGTGAAAGATGCCTAGGCTGCAAAGATGGATAATAATGATAACTAACATTTATATGGTGTTTGACGGATTATTAAACAGTTGGCACAGATTATTTCATTTGGTCCTGAGGAAAACTATGAAGTGAGTGCTCTTTTTATAGACATTCTATAGATGTCTATAGCAGCATTTGAACTCAGGTCTTCCAGACTCCAAAACTAACATTCTCTTCACTATGTGACCTATCTCTGGATGACATAGTCCTTGAGTTTAAGTAGTTGATAATCTATGATTTAATCTTTTAGAAGAAATACACAAGAACATAAATAATTAGAATACAAATTAGAAAAAAGAGTATTATGTATGAGATAAATAGATAATAACACTCAATCAATAAACATTTATTAAGTGCCTACCATGTGCCAAGCACTGTGCTAAGCACCTGAGACACAAAAAGAGGAAAAATATAGCCCCTATCCAAACAATCTATATACAACACAAATAGGAAATCATTAATAGAGGTAAGGCACTAGAATTAAGAGGGGTTGGGGAAGGCTTCCTATAGAAGGTAGGATTTTACTTGGCACTTAAAGGAAGCCAGAGAGGTGAGTAGTTGGAGAAGAGGGAGAGCTCTCTGTGCATAGGGGACAGCCAGAGAGAATGCTCAGAGCAAGAGATGGAGTGTCTTGTTCATGGAACAGCAGGAGGCCAATGCAACTGGGTCAAAGAGTACATGTCAGAGAGTAAGGTATAAGACTGGAAATGTAGGAGAAGACTAGGTTATAAAGGTTTTGAATGACAAACAGAGAATTTTGTGTTTGATCCTGGAGGCAATAGGAAGGCTCTGGAGTTTATTGAAGGAGTGACATGACCAAATCTGCATTGTAGGATAAACTGGAGGAGGGAGATTCTTGAGGCAGGCAGACCCAACAGCAGGTTATTGTAATAATCAAGGCATGGAGTGATGAGTGATGGCAGTGTCAGAGGAAAGATGGGGTTGTATTGAAGAGATGTTGCAAAGGTGAAATTCGTAGAACTTGACAATAGCTTAAATATGGGGAGGAACAAAGGAAGGTGAGAGATAGTGCAGAATCCAGTATAACTCTAGGTTGCAAGCCTGAGGGACTGGGAAGATGATGTCATCTCCTACAGTAATAGATAAGGTAGGAGGAGTGAGCCGGGGTTGAGAGGGAAAGAAAATGAATTCTGTTTTGGACATATTAAACTTAAGATGCCTACTGGAAATCCAGTTCAAGATGTCTGAAAGGCAGATGGAGATTGGAGCAAGAAAGGTAGATTTGCGAGTCATTAGCATAGAGATTGGGGCAGCTAGGTAGCACAGAAGATAGAGCACTAGACCTGGAATCACAAAGACTTTTCTTTCTGAGTTCAAATCTGGCCTTAGACACTAGCTGTGTAACTTTGGGCAAGTCAATTAACCCTTTTTGCCTTATTTTTCTCATCTATAAAATGAGCTGGAGAAGGAAATGGCAAAACCCTCCAGTATCTTTGCCAAGAAAACCCCAGATGGGGTCACAGAGTCATAAGTTGACTGAAAACTGCTGAACAACAATAAAGCATAGAGATGGTAATTAAATCCCTGGTTGCTGATGAATCACCAAGTGCAGTTATATAGAGGGACAACAGAAGAGAGCCCAGGATGGAACCACAAGCCATACCTATGGATAGAGGGCATGATCTGGAGCATAATCCATCAACAAAGACTGAAAAGACTGCCATTCATCTTTCATTTATATCCTTCCACTATGTCTCTCTGTATTAGGGAATGACTCTGTCATTTATTTATGTTAATTCCCTAGGTAACAAGGACCCAATTAGTGTGAGCAATTAATCCTGTGAAATATTGCTTTTGAATTCGCAGTATTAGAAGTTAAAAATGTATAAATATGATGATTAATTCAAGAACACTGGAAATATGCACTGTGAATTTGAATATTGTGACCACTTCATGGGATTCATTATCTACATTAAGTGGGACCAGGTTGCACATCTTGGATGTCATACACTCATTAGAAACAGTTGTTGAAATGATTTTAGTTCCCAATGGTTTCTCTTCTTATCCTAGTTGTAATGATCTTCATGTGGAACAAAGGTATCAAATATAAGATTCATGGGCCACATGTGGTCTGCAATACTTGTGAGTACAGCTGGACCAGGTTAAAATATAATTGGGAAATATTTAACAAAACCAATAAAAAACACGATAGAATAGATAATTCAAATTTTTTGTTTTATAATTCCATGAATTGCATGCTAGGATTCATGTGTATGTGTGTGTGTATGTGTGTGTGTGTATATGTGTGTGTGTATATATATATAATAGTGGGCCCTGTTTCCATTTGATTTTGACATCATTGATGTACAGTTTTACATTACTAAAATATTAGAAATTCAGAATACCCAGACTGATGAAAACAAATACTTGCTATCAAAATAATTTTCTTTTCTTTTAAGGACTGAAGTTAATTAAATATGCAAGAAGAACAGTGATATTAATGCTATAGGGAGGAGTGTGGAACAAGAGTGGAAGATAATGGCCTTGATAAATTTTCCTAGTCCTTTAGTTCTTGCCCCAGATTTATTTGCATCCCAATTAGAGAGAATTATGATAGCTGAAGGGGACCTTACTGACCCAGTCTTCACTAAATCTTGTGAGATTTGCCGGGTGGAATCTTTGTGTCTTTTTGTTGTTGTTGTTGTTGTTGTTCCCCAGGGATACAGACTTGACAATCAGGGGTTAATAGGAGTCAAAATAAATTTTCTAATCCTATGTCAAATAAATGATTTCAGCCAAGAATCTCAAGTCAGAAAGAGGAGAAAGGCAATCAAAAGAATAAACACACACACACACACACACACACACACACACACACACACACATGCGCACGCATGTATGTGTGTGTGTGTGTGTGTGTTGGCTTCTTTGGCCAGTAGGTTAGCTCATAAGTCTTAGACAACTGCTAAAAGCTTTTGTCTTCCCTTGCCAGGAAGAGTCTTACTAGGCACTACAGACTGTCAAACAGCACAAACTAGAAGATAGCACTGAAGAGGCCGCAGACCAGAAAAACTGTGCAAACATGAAAGATACAGAGGTATCTAACAGATGGTGGAGACACAAGCAAAGATATGTGACAGAGAATAGAGACATAATTACTAGAAGCAGCAACAGAAAGCCCAGTGGAAAACAATAGAGAACAGAATATCATCTAAAAATAATGATGGGGCAGCTAGGTGGCACAGTGGATAGAGCACCAGCCCTGAAGTCAGGAGACCTGAGTTCAAATTTGGCCTCAGACCAAACACTTGGCACTTACTAACTGTGTGACCCTGGGCAAGTCACTTAACCCCAATTGCCAAAAAAATAGCAACAACAACAATAGTAATAATGATAATAATGGCTCTGTAGCATCTGTATTCTTACAAATATGCCTTAGAGACATGTGCCTTGGCTACAAGCATGCCTGGTATGTTTTACTACTATGCTTTTTGCTAATTTGTATTTTTTTTTAATGTATTTACCTCTCTGGATGTTATACGTTTTTTAAAAAGAGTATATTGATGGATCCTTCTGGTCGCCTTAAATGTGTTGCTACACTTGTTCATTTGAATGGCTTTTCAACTTTGTTGCTTCTGGTTCGATGGTAAAAGTAAGTATATTAGATGGGGGTTCATGAACTGTAGTTTTTAATGGATGATGACTTACAACTTCAAATCTGTAGTATTTTTCAGAGACATGTGTTGGTGAGGAGAGTATGTTTTTCACGTATAGACTCTTGAAGCATTTGTAAGGAGCTAGAATGCAATGAATTACTTATTGTAAGCAGTGTTTAGAAAATTATTTGTATTATTTAAAGATGCTGTAAATGATGAGGTGATGGGACCTAAAAGGAAAAGACCATGTCTTTGAAAGCAACCCAGTACCTGAATTTCCCCATATGTTTCAGCAGTCCAGATCACTGGCCTCAACCCAAGGCAACTGGCCCACTGCAGCCTGCCTAGATCACCTAATTAGCTTTCCTTTTATTGTCTCTCTTGGTCTGCCCCAGACTACTTGCATGTACAGATCACTCCTTAGTCCCACTAATTAGCCTGTTTGATAGTCCTTTCACTGTTTGCACCTGGCCCACTCTGGACTACTTACTAATCCTTAATCCCATCCAGATCTTTTCACTGTCCTTTTTGTAGATAAGCATCAGTGTCACACCCATTAAGTTGCAGATTCCCTAGGAACCCTGTTCACTTTTTTTTTTGAACTTCTGAAAATATCAATTTATTAAGCAAGGAATGACAATTGCATAACAAATCAGGACCAGACCTCCTCATCTTTGGCATTGCATCCCAAATACAGGGGGGACAGATTTTTATACATTACAATTTGTAAAAGGCCAATCAATTAAAAGAAAACAGTTAACCAATTAGGTAATCTGATTTCTAATTGGAGGAAAGATTAGGGACTTCCTGACCTGGGAGGGGGAGAGTGAACTGGTGCAATTCTGTGAAATTAAAAAAAAAACCCAAAACTAAAAGAGGTATCCTATTCCCTGCAATTGTCTGCATTCAATCAAAGGAACATGGAAACAATAATGGATTGATCAGTATGGAGCCATTTTTCAAATATAATATATGGGTTGCTTGAAGTGTGTAATTGTGAGAAAACTCCTATAATAAACCTTGCCACTAAACTGGAAGAATGTATGAATTCATTCCAGGCAGACCAGCCCTGTACTGGGACATTTTGGGGTTCCCAGCAACCTCAAATCTCATCATCAGGGTTCCCAGCAAACCCAAACCACATCAATAAGCATAGTGGTTTTTTTTTTCTCCATAGCCCCATTTTTTAATGTTCCAGTCTTAGAAATGAAAGAATAATGAAACAATTTGGATGAGTTCATTTTAATGTTTTAGATGTCTAATTGAAATGAGACATATATTATTCTACTATGTTCTATGCTTTTTAGCTGAAATTTGTAAACCTGTTTTAGAAAATCATTATAGGACATCTTATTAAAATGAAAGCATTAGTTAATATATGTAAGCTGCCTTGGTCAAAGCCATGAAGTAGGGTGATGATTTTTTGGCCTGCTTGTGTTATTTCTACGTTCTCTCTTCCAGTACTCTTTCAGTGTTATTCTCTTTCCAATAAATCGGTTAATTGAAAATCATTTAATAAGCATTTACTCTCTCTAGACATTGTACTAGGTTCAGGGGATATGAAGTCAAAATACAATACTTCTTGACCTTGAGGAGTTTACATTCTTCCAACTTTCCAAAGCATTGAATGTCTTTATTTTGGTTTTTACCAAACACTTTTCATTCAGATCCTAGCTCTTTCTCTCAGTGCTTTCACCATCAAAACAAACCTACTTTGTTTTTTGTTCTCTTGGTAGATGGCCAAAGTCAACATAGGAAAATAATTTAAGATAAGGTGTAAGTGACTGTTATTAGCTCAATGTGTTATAACTTCCTAAAAGTTTTAATTAGACTTTCAAAAGGGAATTACTTAAATATTGTTTTTAACTCAGCTAATGAGTCTTTAATGGTGGACTTTTAGATACACTTGCAGGTTCAAAGGGAAGAACTTATGATTCCTTTCTGCCCTGTCAGATCAGAACACGTAGGCAAACTACCTCTTCTGCGAGGCCTATCTAAATGATACCTTTATAATATCATAGCATTTCATCAGCAGTTCACTGAGTTTAGCATTTCCCTTTCCATCTTACAAAATGCACATTCTACAGACATAGCCGAAATGAGGACATCCTCCACCTTTTTGTGAATTATATTCTCTTGTCATATTAAAGCATAAGTGATATTTACATGGTTGTTTTTAGCAGCTACATATTGTCATTTTGGCTCTCAAATTTGCTATCTTACTACATGCTTTTTGTAAAGAATCTAAGTAAAGAGGGCTCCAACCTTATAGGGAATAGTGTATAGATGTGAGTGGAAAAGTAATAGGCTATTTGAAACAGACAGTCTCCTCAGACACAGATATTGCACCTGTTTAAAGGGTAGATAAATGGACCTGAGTGTAAACTTGTGTCTGGCAGATTGAGTTTTAGTGGCTACAAAATCTGTAACAGGTTTGTTGAGATGATTCATGTGTCAAGTTTTTGACAATGCACCTGCCTACACACTTCTACTATATGGGTGATAATGAAACTGAATCTACTAAGAATAGTGCCCAGTAGATCTGGCACTAATTGAGTTTTTAGGCAATTTGAAGAAGAAATTTGTGTGGTCAGTGTGGACAGATGAGATGCCACTTCATTGTCTTTCAGTATTATCTCCACGTCTTAAATGTGTTTTTCATTTCAACAACTCCTTCTGAGTTGTCCTCCTCTTTCCTTCATTGGTCAGGTTGAAGAAATATGCATGGAACCAGGGTGTAGAAAAAAAGTGTCATGTGAAAGAGTATGTTTGCCAGGTTAAGATTGGATATGTCATTCTTTATCATGAATTGTTTCTACAAGTCCAGGTATCTTCAGATAGTGGGTGAGATAAACTGATTCTTAATATCATTAAATGAACCCTCTGCATCTGGTATCTTCTGGAAAGCACTGAGATGTTTCAGCAGATCAGTGATAACCACTGATACAGTGAATTGCCGAGGATGAATTAGAGTAAGTTTACTGTAAAGCTGAGGAGTACCACATAGAAACTTTGTGGAAATGCGGTTACCATACAGCAGTATATTGCCTGCCTATTAAGTACATCTTCTCCTTTTCAAATTGGCATTTTTCCAATTCAGCAAATATCTGGTGTTATTTTATTTTATTTTGTTTTCATCATTTAGATTGTTTAAAAAAGTTCTTATTCAGGCTTTTGCCCTAAGGCAAACTCAGTAAGTCAACACATCAAAGTAGAAAATCATTGGGTAGGCCAGACATCATTCGATCAGTGTTCTAAAAAAAAAAAAAATTACTCAGTGGCCTCCTGGAAATCTACTTTCTTTAACCCTTTAACATTTTTAAAAATTTCTGTCATTTCAAAAAAATATAAAATATATATTTTTTTAAAATGACATTTTAAATTTAATAATTTATGGTAAATTTGTGGATTTTTTCCTGCATTGAAATTTTGATGCAATATTGCATCATGTAACTATATAGTATCATATTGTAAACAAGTCATTTCACTCACATATTCCTCCTGATGCATGCTGGATTTCCTGACAATGGGAGGCATACTAGCCTGCCAGCACTTGCTTTTAAGACCTGTCAGTGGACTTGACCACTGATAGGTTATAACTTGCATTTTGTGTGTTTATTTGGAAAATAATGTAATACCACAACTTTAACTGTGTTACACAACAAATGAAACATGTATGAACAGTTTTTCAAATTTCTCTTCTTTCTTTATGCTTCCACTGTCTCCATGTTTTTATTCATTCCCCTCCCCCCCAATTGTCCTACCTTGGATTGTTCCAGTGCTCCCCAGGGAGTGGTCACCCACTTTGGGAACCCATGAGCTTTGGTATTTATCTTTCCAATGAGCAGTCTGAATTAATTTCTTTAACTATTCACTGATTTGATATCCTTGCTGTCCAAGGGATTCCCAAAAGTTTCTCCAGTGTCACATTTCCAAAGTGCCAATTCTGTGGTGTTTGGCTTTCCTTATAGTTTAACTCTCACAGTAATACGTTACTACTAGAAAAAAACAAAAACACAGGTTTGACTATTTGAATCTTTGTCAGCAAGGTGATATCTCTGCTTTTTAGTATGTTGTCCAGATTTGCCATAGCTTTCCTTTTAAGGAGCAAGCATCTTACTTTCATGGCTTCAGTCACTGCCTGTAGGGATCTTTAAGCCCAAGAATATAAAATCTGACACTGCTTCCATTTCTTCTCCCTCTGTTTTCCAGGAAGTGATGGGCCCAATTGCCATGGTCTTAGTTTTTTTTTAATTTATTTTTATTTTTGCAGTGTTAAGGTTCAAACCAGCTTTTATATTATTGCCTTTTACCCTCATTGATAGGTTTCTTAATTCTTCTTTACTTTCTGCTATCAGATTGGTATCATCTACATATCTGAGATTGTTGATATTTCTCCCAGCAACCTTAATTCCAGCTTTTGATTCATCCAGCCTGGCATTTCATGTGATTTGCTTTGCTTATAAGGTAAATAAATAAGATGACAATATACAGCATTGTCATATCCCTTTTCCAACTTTAAACCAATCAGTTGTTCCATGTTAGGTTCTAAGTGTTGCTTCTTGACGTAAATGCAGAATCCTCAGGAGACAAGTAATATGATCTAGTATTCCCATCTCTTTGAGGATTTGCCACATTTTATTGTGATCCACACAATCAAAGGCTTTACTGTAGTCAACAAAACAAAAGTAGATGCTTTTCTGGAATTCCCTTGCTTTCTCCATAATCTGACAAATATTGGCAATTTGGTCTCTAGTTCCTCTGCCTCTTTGAAAAATAGCCTGTACTTCTGTAATTTTTAGTTAGTATATTACTGAAGCCTAGCTTGTAAGATCTTAAGTATAATCTTGCTGGTGTGTGCTATGAGTGCAATTGTTCAGTAATTAAAATATTCTTTGGTACTGTCATTGTTTAGGATTGGAATGTAAACTGACATTTTCCAATCTAATAGCCGCTGTTGAGTTTCCCAAATTTGCTGGTGTATTGAGTGCAACATTTTAATAGCATCATCTTTTAAAATTTTAAATAACTCAGTTGAAATTGCCCTTTACCTTTGTCTTTCTCCTTCCATTACCCTTATTGTTAGCAATGCTTCTTAAGGTAAACTTGATTTCATTCTCCAGGTTGTCTGTCTCTAGATCGGTAACCACACCATCCCATCATGGTTATTGGTGATGTTAAGATATTTCTTGTATAGTTCTTTATGTTCTTGCCACATCTTCTTAATCTCTTCTACTTCTGGCTAAGTATTTTTTGTCTGTTATCTTGCCCGTTCTTACATTAAATGTTGCCTTGATATATCTGATTTTCTTGAAGAGATCTTTTGTCTTTTCCATTCTGTTGTTTTCTTCTTTCCCTTTGTATTGCTTATTTAAGAAAACCTTTTTCTCTCTCCTTGCTATTCTCTGGAATTCTGCATTCAGTCAGGCATATCTTTCCCCTTCTCCTTTATCTTTTGTTTTCCTTCTTTCCTCAGCTGTTTGTAAGGCCTCAGCCAGTCATTTTTCTTTCTTACTGTTTTTTTAGATGTTTTTTGTTGCTGCCTCCTGTATAATACTACAGACCTCTTTCCATAGTTCTTAAGACACTCTATCTAAACAGACGTAATCTCTTAAATCTATTTATTGCTTCTACTTCATATTCATAAGGGATGTTATTTAGGTTATACCTGTACCATCTGATGCTTTTCCCTACTTTCTTTAAGTCTGAATTTTACAATAAGAATCTCATGATCTGAGTTACAGTCAGTTCCAGGTCTTGTTTTAAGTTACTATGTAGAGCTTCTCTACCTTTGACTGCAAAGTATATGATTAATCTGATTTCTATATTGACCATCTGGTGATAGCAGTGTGTAGAGTCACCTTTTGGATTGTTGGAAAAGAGTGTTTGCTATGATCAGTGAGTTATCTTGACAAGACTACCCTGATTTATTTTGTACTCCAAGGTCAGACTTGCCTGTTACTCTAACTCTCTTTTGATTTTCTACTTTAGTATTCCAATCATCTATGATGAATGTAACATTTTTAAAAAATGTTATTTCTGGAATAACATGTAGGTCTTCATAGAACTGAGTAACTTTAACCTCTTCAGCATCAGTGGTTGTAGAATAGACTTATATTACTATGATGTTTGACAGTTTGCCTTGGATTCAAAGAATATTATTTGGTCATTTTTTGAGATTATACCTTAGTATTGCTTTTCTCACCCTTTTATTGACTATGAGGGCTACTTCATTTTTTCTAAGGGATTCTTGCTCACAATAGTATATGTAATGCTCACCTGATTTAAATTCACCCATCCCCATCCATTTAAGTTCACTGATCCCTCAAGATGTCATTGTTTCATCTTTTCATCTCCTGTTTGACCATGTCTATTTTACCTTGGATCATAGATCTTACATTCCAAGTTCCTATGCAGTGTTGATCTTTATAGCATCAGACTTTCCTTTCGTCACACGACATATCTATAGCTGTTTCCTTTTGGCTTTGGCCTAGCTGCTTCATTCTTTCTGGAGCTATCCTCTGCTCTTCCCCAGTAATATGTTGGACACCTTCTGACCCAAGGGGATAGTCTTCTGGTATCATATCTTTTATCATTTTAATACTGTCCATGGGGTTTTCTTGGCAAACATACTGGAGTGGTTTGCCATTTCCTTCTCCAGTGGATCACCTTTTGTCTAAACTCTTCACTATCACCTGTCCATCTTGGGTAACCCTACACATCATAGCTCACAGTTTCATTGAGTTAGACAATCCCCTCTGCCACAACAAGGCAGTGATCTAGGAAAGGAGCTGCCACATAACTCAGAGTTTTAAACAAGGTTTTAAAATGAAATAACCCAGACTGACTCAGTTCAATAGCTGACTTCCCACAATTTTGTTAGTTTGCTATGTATAAGAAGTGATATTTCAGAGTGACTTTACTTTTTTATTATGAATTTAAACACAAAAACTGCATTTCCATATATACTATATGACACAAAAAGAGTATTCTGTGTGAAATTATGAATCTCTATTTTATACCACTTGTTTTGACCAAAGTATATAATAAATTGTGCATTTTATGTTTAAGACTCTCCTGTTTGTGCTTCCTTCAGAATTTCCTTTTTTTTCCTTTGTATTAAAAAATTAACAAGGTTCTTCTTTGGGGGAGGGGAGACATCACTGTTGCTACCCACATCTTTCTGCCCACCATACAATTATCTGAGAAGAAGAAAGAAAGGGAGGAGAAAAAAATGTAACAATTAAGCATAATGAAGCAATATCCATAACATATGTCCACTTTGAGATTTCTCTGGCTTCTCAGCCATGCCCCTGTGTGTAGTTTACCTTCCCCACAACCCCACTCCATACTCCCCTTTTTAGCTTCCTTTCCTGTTTTGTCTTCCCTCATGAGGTCATAAGCTCGAGAGTAGTATTTAGTTTTGCTTTTATTTTTGGATTTGTATGAACAGCACTTAGCATTGGGCCTGGAGTACAGTAGGTGCTTAATACATATTTAAGTTATCGACCATTACCTGACAACAAAAGAGAATTGTTCAAAAATGCATGTCTGAATCTATGTATATCACTTCTCTGATAGGAGGTAACATTAAAAAATAACAATAGCTAGCATTTATGTAGTGCTTCAAGGTTTCCTAAGTGCTTTACATGTGATATTTCAATTGATCCTTAAAAAAAAAAACAACCAAAACCCCATGGTGCTATTGTCATACCAGTTTTACAGATAAGAAACTGAGACTGAGAGCAATTCAATGATTTGCACAGAATCACATGTTTTATGTCAGGTCCTCTGGAAACATGATTTATCTGTGCTTTAATCAATGTTCTGAAACCTTTAAAAGTTATTCTGGTTCTGCTCACTCTGTACATAATTTCATACTACCCAAGACTGTCTGAAATCATCTCTTTCAACATTCTTATAGTACAATAAGATTCCGTTAAATTAATTCATTGATCCATTCCTTAATTGTCTCAGGAACTCTAATGCAACCCCTTATATTCTTTTTTTTTTTTTTTGGCTAGGCAGTGGGGTTGAGTGACTTGCCTGGGGTCACACAACTACTAAGTGTTGAGTGTCTGAGGCCACATTTGAACTCAGGTCCTCCTGACTCCAGAGCCAGTGCTCTATCCACTGTGCCACCTAGCTGCCTGCCAACCCCTTATATTCTTATTCCTTTGTCTCTCTCTGTTATCTCCTACAAGGCTCCATTGAGGATTAGGAAGTATGTTTTGTCTGTGACTCCTCTCTTAGTACATACCCTTCCATTTTAATCCCCACCCTATCCTTACTTGGGATAGCTATGTGGTACAGTGGATAGAGTGTGGGGCCTGGAGTCAGGAAGACTCATCTGTTCGATTTCTCATCTGCAAAATGAGCTGGAGAAGGAAATGGCAAACTACTCCAGTATCTTTGCCAAGAAAACCCCAAATGAAGTCACAGAGAGTTGGACATGACTGAAAAATGATTGAACAAGAAGAAAATTCTTCTTTGTTACCCTATGGAAACTGATGTATTTCTACACCAAATTCTTTGCATATGTATATATTTTCAAGTGTCCTTTGTCTATTAGAGATAAGAGACCCACTCTACCCTTTCTTGCATTTTTGTATAAGCTTTTTCACGTATGTCAATTATGAGAAATGGTTAAGTTCCATCTTCTTCTTTCTCCTTTCTGTACTAGTATATTCTTTCTTTTATCCTTTCTTTTCTGTTTCTTCTTAAAACCCTCAGAACAGATCCAGTCTTCAACCCAATGACACCCTCCACCAGGGCCTCTTATTTTCTTACTTACTTCCCTCAGTATCTTTGAAGACATTAAGATTCTGAGGATACAATTTTTTTTCTTCCCTTCTATTAGAATGTTAGCATTATATCATTATGTAATTCTTTCCAATTTTTCAAGATAAATTACTCTTTCTAGGTTTTTTGAATTGTGATTTTATTGCACAAAGTTCCTACTTAGCAGTTTTTGTGGGTTTTTTTTTCATCAGAAGTGCTTGCAGGTCTTCCATTAAAGTTATTTTTTTTTCCTATAGGATTAGATTGAGTTTTACATAATTAGATTTTTTTTTGTAAGCATATCTCTTTTGCCTTTTGGAATACTATATTCTAAACCTCTCTCTGTCTTTCTCTTTCCCTCTCTCCATCTAGGTCTTGTGCAATCTTGTGTAAACAGTGACTGTAATTAATTGTTCCTAAAATTCTTTCTTTCTGAATTCTTACTATCTATCTATCTATCTATCTATCTATATGAAATGAAGAGTGGATTTTTGTTTGTTTTCATTGCCCTCTGATTATGAGAGATTTGAACAGTTTTTATTTATGATTTATTTAAAAATAGTGTGTAAGTTTTTTTATCATGGTTTTCAGACTACAATGATTGTCAAATTATCTCTCTTTAATAGGTTTTCAGTTCAATTGTTTTTTCTTATCTTGAGATATTTTACATTTTCTTATTTTTTTTATTTTTGAAAATTCTATTCAATATTCCTTGCTGTTTCATTGTCAATTTTTGTTTGATCTATTATAGTTTTTAGAAAATCTATTTCTTGTGTAAGGTTTATCACCCTTTATACTAAGCTGCTTATTCTTCTTCAAGTCTTCCCTCAAAAACCTTTTATTTTATCTCTTGCTTTGTTCCCCAGATATCCATTCACCCCCCAGATATTCATATAGTAATTGTGGAATATCCATTTTTTCCTCTTTGAGTCTTTCTTTGCTTGAAACTATTATAAATTTAGATCTATAATAATTTGCTTTTATAATAGTTGGTGTTTTCTTTGATTCATTAATCTTTCCAGCTTTAGTTCTTGGATTGGGTCTTTGTGCCAAGGCCAAACTCTACCCCCTGCTGTATTTCATATAGGGTAGCCAGACATTTCTGCTCTTTCTTGGGTGACATCCACCTCCTAGTGTACTCCTCCCTCCTGTTCTTTGATGTTGACAGCACTGGATCTTCAAGGCCTCCACTAATGTATCTTCGGAGTCTCAGAATCTGAAATAAATATGCAATGCTGATATGGTTGGCCCTACATTGGTTGCTGCCAGTGTAGGTCAATGCCAATCTTTGCTGCTCCCAAGGTCCCCACACTTGGGTTTTCTGATAAAACTGAAGTCAGATCAGGGGAACCATCTGACCTTTCTGCAGTTGGACACAAAGTCAGAAAGTGTCCCTGGTGGTCTCTGTTTTTGGTTGGCCGGTGCTGGGTTTAGTGCTGGAGGCCCTGGGTGATGTTTTGTGACATTCTGTGGTGGAAGAAAAAATACTCTAGTATTTTTAAAAATTTCTTATTTGGTCTGGACCAAAATTCAGTATTTTTTTTTTTTTTAGCAAATATGTGGGGATTGGGTTGCCTGTCTCCTCTTTAGGCTACTATCTTGGCAGGAAGCTCTGATTTTACCTCTTATTAGTGATCTTGGACACTTTTTAGATGATTACGTGTGCTTAGTCTTTTCAAAACTTTTCATATGCTTTGACTTATATGACTTTTCACATTTTTGCCAATTTCCTTTAGAATTTTAGAAGTTAGAGTTTTATCAGAGATATTTAATTGTTTTCCTCTATGCTATATCTTTGTTGTTGTTGTTGTTGTTGTGGCTGCTATTTGTCCTTTTCATTTTTAAAACATCAAAATTATATATTTTTCCCAATTTCTTCTATCTTGTGGATAGCTAAGAATCCCCCCACATAAACTTTTAAAATATAAAGCCTTGCATTCTCTTCCTTTAAAAATTATGGATCTACTATTATTTCTCACAAATGATACTTCTTTTAATATATTTTACAGCAGATATTCTTGCTCACCATCTTCCTCCCCTTTTAGTTGTCTTTGAGAACTCTGGTTTTTGTCCTAAATTCATTCCTAATTTTGCCTTAAATGACTTTCATTTCTCTCTTGAATGATTCTATAAGTGATTGCTGTAAGTCTGTTATCTCTGGTATTTCATAGAACTCTGTTTTTCGTTGGTTAGTGTTGGTTTGTTTTCCCTCATATTTTATATTTTATTTAATGTGCTTTGGTTTTTCTTTGAGGTTTTACTCAGCTGTCTATGTTTGTAATCCTCGGAGGTTTATTTGCTTCTGCACAAGTATTCTCTCCTGATTTTTGTTGTGTTCTGTTTTTTTGTTTTGGGTGCTTCATATTATCTCTTGAATTTACTATTACTTACTCTTAAGCCACTCACCCTTCCACTGGTTTATAGATCCTCCCAAACTGGGCTGCTGGACGAATTCATCCTTTTCATGCTTTGGAGTAATTCAGTGGTAACTGGATTTAAGTCCCTTCCTGTTCTAATTTGATTCCTGGCCCCAGCTGAGTTTACACTCTACTCTGTCTCAGACCTAATGATGTATTCCCCTCTAGACTGTACCCGTGATCATCATGCCTACCATGTTTTCATTTCTGCCCAATTCTGCTGTCTCCCTTCTTCTTTTCCTTTCCATGCTTAGGAAACATTTGTGTCTGCTGATTTTTATATGGTTGTTGGGGGGGGGCTGTAAAGACAGCTTTGGGTATATTCGCTGCCATAGAAGGATCCCTACAGTCAGACCCTAAATCATAAGCCTATGAGCTGAGTTTTATTTATTGCAGAGATAATGTGCAAATAGTTGGTGGAGAATAGTGATGCTGAATTTAACTCATGAACTTTTTACCTTATGTGAAAAGGACCTATCTTTTCATATTTTAGAGACTGTAATTAACTCTGCAGCTGGTGCATAGGTATAGTCATGTATATTTGTGTAAAGGTATGTATATGCGCACAATGTATGCACATATGTAAATACATATATGTAAACATGTATATGCAAATACATGCAAATATATATATCTCTGTGTATGTGTGTTTATGTGTGTAAATCTGAGTGTTTTTAAAGAATTTACTAAAAGCTATCTATTTTACTGTGTTTACTAGTCCATTCCCCTTTTCTAAATGCTGTACCTTTTTGAATTTGCACAAAAAAGAATATATTCCAGACATGGATATCTCTCTTCTGTTAATCTAGGTGAAAGAAATCTATGCATACCTGTAGCCTGAGCTCAGGAAAACTGGTAGAAACAAATAACAATGTGATGTTCATATTCGTTGTTAGGATATTAAACAGTATCTTAAATCATATAATTGCACAAGAAGATTTGGAAGGAAATTTAAAGGTTTTCAAGTCTAACCGTGTAATTTTATCCTTTAGGAAAATAAACAAGGTAATATCATAAAGCAGAAAACAGTTAAAAATGATCAGGACATATTATGAATTGTTGTTTGCTAAAAAACCTCAACCCAAAAAACAAAAACAACAAAACCTGAGAACACAAAAAAACAAAGTGAGATATTTAGAACTCCAACCTCAGGAGAAAAATAAAAAAAGAATGAAGAAAATCTCCTGGTTTTGGTGCATACAGAGGAGAATTCTATTATAATTTTAAAGAAAAAATATTATTAGGCCATAGAAATTATTCTGAAAAATTAAAAAGATGCATCCTATCAGGTTGATGTAAAAGATACTTTTAAATTCTAAACTAGGGAAGGATAACACAAGAAAGAGAACTATAGAAATATTATTAATGCATATTGATTCCAAAGTTTTCGTTAAAATCCTTTCAAATAAGCTATAGCAATTCATCAAAGAAATAATCATGACCAAGTTGGACTGATAAAAGTTGCAAAATAATCAACCTAGTTGATCATTTAAAAAAATCAAAGCATGTAATTATTTGAAATAGAGGGGGAAATATCCTTTCACAAAATACAAAACCTATTTAGCTAAACACCCTAAAAAGGATAGGCATAAAGAGATCTTTTTTAATATGGAATCTTGTAAAGTATCTATGGAATCATGTAAAGTATTAAAAAGTATCTAAAAGCAAAAACGAGTTTTATATGCCATGAATATACATTAGAAACTTTCCCAAGAAATACAGGAGTAAAACAAGGACATCAGTTTTCTTGGTTATTTTTTCATACATTTTTATAAATCTTAAAAATAGAAATGTGACTACTGAAAGATAGGTAAAGTGGAGATAAAAATATCTCTGCTGATAATGTGTTGGTCAACTCAGAAAATCTTAGGTAATTATGGAAGATATTAATTGAAAAAGCTAATAGCTTTAGCAGTACTGGAGATTACACAATAATCTTTCAGAAATTTCAACAGAATTTCTATATAATAACAATAAAATCTAAGAGACAGTAATTCCCTCTCTCTCCCTTCCTCCCTCCCCAAAATGGCTTACAATCTGATATAGGCTATATGTACACAATCCTATTAAACATATTTTTACATTAGTGTAAGGAAGAATTAGAACCAATAGGAGGAGCCATCAGAAAGAGGAAAGAAAACAAATCTGAAGGAAAATAATAGCAAATAGTATGCTTCAATCTGCATTCAAACTCCTTAGTTCTTTCTTTGGATGTGGATAGCATTTTCCATCATGAGACCTTTGGAGAGGTCTTAGATCCTTGCATTGCTGAGAAAGGCTAAGTTTATCAACATTAGTCATTGCATGATGTGGCTATTACTGTGTACAATGTTCTCCAGGTCCTGCTCACTTCACTCAGGATCACTCTATACAAGTCTTTCCAGGTTTTTCTGAGTTCTACCTACTCATCATTTCTTATAGCACAATAATATTCTATTACATTCATATACCACAACTTGTTCAGCCATTACTCAATTGATGGGCATCCTCTGAATTTCAAATTCTTTGCCACCATAAAAAGAGCTGCTATAAATATTTTTGTACTTGTGGGTCCTTTTCCCATTTGTGTGCTCTCTTTGGGATACAGTCCTAGAAATGCTATTGCTGGGTCAAAGGGTATGCATATTTTTAATAGATCTTTGGGCATAGTTCCAAATTGCTCTCCAAAATGGTTGGATCATTTCACAACTCCATCAACAATTCATTAGGTTCCAAAATTCCCACATCTTCTCCAATATTTATCATTTTCCTTTTTTGTCATGTTAGCCAATATGATAGGTGTGATGTGGTACCTGAGAGTTGTTTTGCTTTGTATTTCTCTAATCAATAGTGATTTAGAGCATTTATTCGTATGACTGTAGATGGCTTTAATTTCTTCATCTGAGAACTGCCTGTTCATATCCTTTGACCATTTATCAATTGGGGAATGACTTGTATTCTTATACATTTGACTTAATTCTCTATATATTTTAGAAATGAGCCCCTTATCAGAGACAAAAGTTATAAAAATTCTTTCCCAACTTTCTACTTTCATTCTAATCTTGGTTGCATTGGCTTTATTTATGAAAAAAATACAATTTAATATAAATCAAAATTATACATTTTGCACTTTGTAATGTTCCCTATCTCCTGTTTGGTCATGAATTCTTCTATTCTCCATAAATCTCATAGGTGAACTATTCCTTGGTCTCCCAGTTTGCTTATAATATCAGCATTTACATCTAAATCATGGACTCATTTTCATTTTATTTTGATTTCTGGCGTGATATTTTGCTCTATGTCTAGTTTCTGCCATGCTCTTTTCCATTTTCCCAGCAGTTCTGGTCAAAGAGTGAGTACTTATCCCGGAAGCTGGGATCTTTGGGTTTTCAAATAACAGATTATGATAGTCATTGACTACTGTTGTCTTGCATACGTAACCTATTCCACTGATCCACCACTCTATTTCTTAGCCAGTACCAAGCAGTTTTGATGGTTGTTGCTTTATAATACATTTAAGATCTGGAATGACTAGGCCACCTTCTGCATTTCTTTTCAGTAGTTCCCTTGATATTCTGGTGAGGAGGAGTGCTGGCATGGTGGAGCTTGTAGTGGCTGTGAAGAATAAACCCTCCTCACAGTTACAGGACAGAAGGGAGTACTTGTGGTCACTAATAGACCAGAGCACAGGCCAGGAAAGGAGTAGTAAACACCTCGCCCCTTATCATACCACCTTGGAAGAACTCAAAATTTACAGATCCCTACAAGTATCTCTGAAAATATCTATACAAACCCCTGAAGCTTGGGACAGCACATTCTCCACATTGGAAGCAGACTCTTACCTTAAGAAAGTTTAAAACTCAAATAATTGTCTGGGATCATGACCAAGCAGTGCAAAAAGAGTCAGACTACATTATCTTACTTTGGTGACAAAGAAGATCAAAATATACAACCAGAAGAAGACGACAAAGTCAAAGCTCCTACATCCAAAGCCTCCAACAAAAATATAAATCCGTTCCAGGCCTTGGAAGAGCTCAAAAGGGATTTTGAGAAGCAAGTAAGAGAAGTAGAGGAAAAACTGGGAAGAGAAATGAGAGTGATGCAAGAAAATCATGAAATACAAGTCAACACCTTGCTAAAGGAGACCCCAAAAAATACTGAAGAAAATAACACTTTAAAAAACAGCCTAACCCAAATGGCAAAAGAGGTCCAAAAAGCCAATGAGGAGAAAAATGCCCTAAAAAGAAAAATTGGCCAAATGGAAAAGGAAGTCCAAAAGCTTACTGAAGAAAATACTTCCTTAAAAATTAGAATAGAGCAATTGGAAGACAGTGACTTTATGAGAAATCCAGACACTGTAAAACAAATCCAAAAGAATGAAAAATTAGAAAACAATGTGAAATATCTCATTGGAAAAACAACTGACCTGGAAAATAGATCCAGGAGAGAGAATTTAAAAATTATTGGACTATCTGAAAGCCATGATCAAAAAAAGAGCCTAGACATCATCTTTCAAGAAATTATCAAGGAAAACTGCCCTGAATATTAGAACCAGAGGGCAAAATAGAAATTGAAAGAATCCACAGATCTCCTCCTGAAAGAGATCCCCAAAGGAAAACTCCTAGGAATATTGTAGCCAAATTCCAGAATTCCCAGGTCAAGGAGAAAATATTACAAGCTGCCAGAAGGAAACAATTCAAGTACTGTGGAAACACAATCAGGATAACACAAGATTTAGCAGCTTCTACATTAAAGGACGCAGGGCATGGAATATAATATTCCGGAGGGCTAAGGAGATAGAATTACAACCAAGAATCACCTACCCAGCAAAACTGAGTATAATCCTTCAGGGGAAAAAATGGTCATTCAGTGAAATAGAGGACTTTCAAGCATTCCTGATGAAAAGACCAGAGCTGAATAGAAAATTTGACTTTCAAATACAACTCAAGTGGAACATGAAGAGGTAAACAGGAAAGAGAAATCATAAGAGACTTATTAAGATTGAACTGTTTACATTCCTGCATGGAAAGATGATATTTAACTCATGAGACCTTTGTCAGTATTAGGGTAGTTGAAGGAAAAAAACTGTATGTATGTATAGATAGATAGATAGATAGAGGGCACAGGGTGAGTTGAAGATTAAGGGGTCATATCTGGAGAATAAAATTAAGGGATGAGAGGGGATTATACTCGGAGAAGAAGAAAGGGAGATAGAATGGGTAAATTATCTCACAAAAAAAACAGAAAAGAAAATCTCTTACAGTGGAGGGGAAACGGGGAAGGTGTGAGAGGAATGAGTGAATCTTATTCTCATAGGATTTGGCTTAAGGAGGGAATAACATACACATTCAATTGGGTATGGAAATCTGTCTTACCCTACAGGAAAATAGGGGGAAGGGGACAAGAGAGCAGGGGGATGATAGAGAGGAGGGCAGATTGGGAAAGGGGTAATCAGAAGCAAATACTTCTGAGGAGGGACAGGGTGAAAAGAAAGAATAGAATAAATGGGAGGGCAGGATAGGATTAAGGGAAATAGGGTTAGTTTTTCACAACATGTCTACTATGGAAGTGTTTTGCATAACTGCACATGTACAACCTATATTGAGTTGCTTGCCTTTTCAATGAGGGTGGGTGGGGAGGGAGGAAGGGAGAAAATTTGAAACCTAAAGTTTTAAAAACATATGTTTAAAAAAATGTTTTCACATGCTATTGGAAAATAAGAAATACAGGAAATGGGTTACGGAAGTCTATCCTGCCTACAGGAAAATAGAAGGGGAAGGGATAAGAGAAGGGGGAGAGATAGAAGAGAGGCAGACTAGGGGAAGGGATATTCAGAATGCATGCCATCTTGGGGTGGGGGAGGAGCAAAATTGGGTGAAAATTTGGAACTCAAAATCTTGTGGAAGTAAATATTCAAAACTAAAAATAAATAAATTTATAATAAAAAAAACCTCCAAAATTTAGCCGAGTTCTCCTGGTTGATTGACAATAGGGAGTACACCAAATGGGGAGTTGTGAGAAATAGCACTAGAAACCCCAGTCCTCCAGTGTTACTGGAGTAGTTATTGTCCTCTGGAAACTTAACGTGTAATTTTAAGTGCCTAATTGGGCAGGTGAGCTCAGAGGTATTATTCAGTTTTGGGTATCACTTTTTAAGACTAAAATCAATAAGTGGGAGAATATTCAAAGAAGCAAAACTACAAAAGTGAATGACTTCATTTTCGTGCCTTAACAGAATCATTTAAAGTTATTAGGGATATTTGAGTTTGAAAAGAGAAGATTTAGAGGGCTGGGCCTGGGGTTGTGAAAACTTTTTTTTTTTGGATAATTCATTTAGTTTTAGTTTTCAACATTCACTTCTATAAGATTTTGAGTTTTAAATTTTCTCACCCTCCCATGTCTTGCCCCCTCCAAGATGGCATACAATCTGATATAGACTCTACATATATATTCATGTTAAGCATATTTTCCCATTAGTCATGATGTAAAGAAAAATTAGAACTAATGGGAGGAAGACTCATATTTCTGAATTAAAATCTGGCCTCAGATACTGACTAGCTGTGTGATCCTGGACATGTCACTTAACCCTATTTACCTCAGGTTTTTCACCTGAAAAATGAGCTGGAGGGGGACATGACAAACCTCTCCAGTATTTTTGCCAAGAAAACCCCAAATAGGGTCACCAAGAATAAGACATGTCTGAAAAATGACTGAACAACAATAACAACATGAGAAAGAGATAATAGAGTCATTCAGTTTGTCTCCAACTGAAGAAATAACAATGGGTGAAAATTGTAAGGAGATAAATTTAGCTTTGATTTTTTCAAAAAAACAAAAACAACAACAACTTCCTGATAGAGTTATACAAAAGTGGAAAAGTGAGTTCCCTCTCATTGTTAGTCTTAAATAAGAGGGTAGATGGCCACTTGTCACAAATTATATGTTGTTGTCAGGTTTCTTTTTCATATACAAACAATGTATAATGACTGAGGACCCTTCCAATTCTGAACTTCTATAATAATGTGAGTAATACTTGGTGGAGGATTCATTCAGCAAATATTTATTGAGCATCTTTGATCTATACAGGTCAGCTAGGTAGCACAGTAAATAGAGCACCAGGTCTGAAGTCAGGAAGACCTGAGTTCAAATCTGTCCTCAGACACTAGCTAGCACTTAACCCTGTTTGCCTCAGTTTTCTCATGTGTAAAATGAACTGGAGAAGGAAATGGCAAACCACTCCAGTATCTTTGCAAAGAAAACCCTAGCTAGGGTGACAAAGAGTCAGACAGGACAGAAATGACTGAACAACAGTATACAGTTATCCCTTCCATATCACAGGGTCTCAGGGCCCAGTGCCCCCTCAATCCAGAAATCCCATATAAAAGTTTTTGGCCTTCCCTTTATATCAGAGTAGAATTAAAAGATAAAATATGTTGATATCATACAATATCTATATATAATACTATACACATATTTTATGCATTCTAAGTTTCTAAATGATTTCTTTGTCATCTGCTGGCCTTTGCATGTCTTCTGTGGCTTCTGCAAAACTTCCCCAAATTTGCCATTTAATTTCTTATGCCGACCCATGATATATCAAAACCATCTTGGGGAAAGTCGTATGGTAGAAAGGAAAAAATGCACTGTTTTAGGCTTTGTGAAGGAGGGAAAAGATGCCCTAGACAAGTTAATAGATGTTATAGGCAAATTAGAAATATTAAAGTATATTAGAGAAAGATATTGCGTTTACAGCGGTGAAAAACAACAAAAATTTTGAAGAAGTTTGTAGTTAACTTGAATTTTAAGCATTTGAGCAGTAATAGAAAGGCACTAAGAAATGCTGTAGATCTCTAGACTTAGTTGTCTGAGATACAGAAAGATTTTGGTAGTGATTATGGATAAATTAAGGACTATAAATGGCGCTATAGAGAACAAAATTCTTGGCTTGAATTATAGACTACATATGAAGGGAATACAAAAGAAAATTATCGATGATTATCTCCAAGGCTGTCGGCTTCTGGGTCATGTGCCACACCTAGGCACTTCAAATTTGATTACATAGAAAAAAGACTTTTTTTTTTCACTCAGAAAATAATTAGGGAATTTTCTTCCAAAGAGTAGCTTCAGAGAACAGGAAAGTTTCTCTAAGTAAAAAAAAAAATCCTTCTTAAATATACACACACATATGTGTGTATATGTGTGTATACATACATAAATAAACACATAGTTGACATTCATATTATAGAAAGAACTTGCAAACAGTAACATTCTCTTAGGAATTAAATCAGTTGCTCTGTGGGTGAGATTAGAATTCAAAGATGCCATGTTCCTCACTCAGTGTTGATGGAATTGAACGACATTAACCTTTTCACTTGCACTTACAGAGACAAGTTAAGACAAGATGTGCTATGACTACTGCACCTCTATGTTTCCTTTTTTTGCCCAGGGCCTTCTACAATTATCTAACCTTTCAGAGCTAATTTCTCTAATATATTTACCTCCTTTTTATTTTTCAATATTTTAGCAACACTACAGCCTCATTAGTTTCTTTTTTGTTAAAGAAAAAAAGTATAAGGACATATAAAATAATTATTCTGTTATTACTATTGAGCAAATCTTTGTAGCTATTCCAAATATGTTGGCACTCTTCTGATTAAATTACTCTTTTACTCTCTCTTGTTTAATGCTAGATATACTGCTTACAGATTTTTTTTTCTCATTATAAATTATATATTTAGCTTCTCATTTTAGGATAGGGGACAAGAAAGAAGAAAATATAAAGATTATATTTATGCTATTATTTTAGATAAGCTTAAACATATCAAATACTGGCCTCCACTACTACATATTTGTAGCTTTAAAACTAGAATATTTTTTTCTTCTTTTAGATAATATAATAAAATATTTCAGGGATTTTCTCTGGAACACAGACAACAGTCAGTCAGGATGAAAACATAGGATAATTTTCAATCTGAGATCACAAATTCATCCATATATCAAAGAAATATGAAATGTGGAAAGTAGAAAATCTCTAGAACTAGCTAATAAAATGAAGCATATATCCTTCCTATTTCAGTGGATACCATTCTCTTCATTAGATAACTGCATACATGAAAAGAAAATTTGAAATGGAAACAAAGCACATTTACATTACTGATGTAAATGCCTATGATTACCAAAAAAAAGAAAAAAAAAGATTGCCCATGTAATGTAAAATAGGTTAGAAAAGTCAATTGTACAAGTACAGGTTAACATGACCTACCTTAAAAAGACAAGTTTAATATGAACCCAAATATGTGGAAGCTGCTATAGGGCCCAAAACTCTCATAGTGTACATTCATAGAAGCATAGAGTCTAGATCGTTGGAAATAATATTATCATTATGCTCTGATTTTGTTAGGTCATATGTAGAGTATTATGTTCAGTTCTAAGAGTCAGACATATCTTAAGCCATATCTTTATAAATAAGAGGACAACCAAATATTGAGGAACCTGGAAATCATGTTGTGCAAGAATCAGTTGAAAGAACTGTTTCGTTTAGCCTCAAGATAAGATATATGGAGTTTAGGATAGCTGTCCCCAAGATTTGATTTATTATTATACAGAAGAGGGCGTAAACATGTTATATGTTGCTACCAATGAAAAAATAGAAATAGTGGGTAGAAATACATGGAGATATATATTATTAGTAAAAGATGGAAAATAATTCCCTGTCTGCTACAGTTGTTCAACCACAAAACAGGCTATGCTCATGAATTTCAGGTTCATTTTCGTTGAGTATATTTGAATACAAGAGAGCTGTCAAATAGGATATACACATGGACCTCAGACAATCCTAGGAAAAATTGCAATGTGAGAAATCCTATATTCAAGATATATAGTTATTATCCCAGTGAAGTTCTACCTCAATCATACTAATAACATTGGTCAGATGTTGAATTTGGGGGGAGGGAGAATTTTGAGAGAATTCTGGAAAGTTTGAAGGATAATAATCTCCATCTCAGGATATTCTTTTAGATTTATTTTCTAGGTTGCATTAGAGAAGGTTGAAATAAAGAAGCAGGGTCAAGGAGTAATACAGAGTATAAGGAAGATTGAGGCCTGTGGAACCAGAAGAGGAGACTCAAGAAGAGGCGAAAAAAAAGTAGTTAGAAAGATAAGCAAAATAAGAAGAGATAAGTGGAACAACTGAAGCTTAAGTACCCTCAAAGAGTGGACTGTTGAGTTGATCAAGTTGCTGAAACAAATGGGTGGAAGAAGGATCTTAAAAAGGAAGGAGAAGTTGAGGAAACTGAGGAAAGGAAAAGTGGCAGTGAATGATGGCAAAAGAACTAGGGTTGAGGTGTAAACATTCAAAAATATTGATGTACTAATTAGCAAGAATGATATGAAAGAATTAAATTTATTGACACAAAATAACTCCTTACACTATTTTATACCTTAATTTTTAGTGTAATAAGTCTTCCCTATTTTGAATAAAATTAATGGTTAAAACAGTTTAAAAATATTTAATTTTCTTATATAAACATTTTTTTAATATAAATTAATTTATTTTTGGTTTTCAATATTCACTTCCACAAGTTTTTGAGTTCCAAATTTCTCACCCCTCCCCCCACCCCAAGATGGCATGCATTCTGAATACCCCTTCCCCTGTCTGCCTTCTCTCTTCTTCCCCTCCCTTCTCTTATCCCCTTCCCCTTCTATTTTCCTGTAGAACAGGATAGACTTCTGTACGCCATTTCCTGTATTTCTTATTTCCCAGTTGCATGTGAAAACATTTTTTTTAAAACGTGTTTTTAAAACTTTGAGTTCCAAATTTTCTCCCTTCCTCCCTCCCCACCCACCCTCATTGAAAAGGCAAGCAACTCAATATAGGTTGTACATGTGCAGTTATGCAAAACACTTCCTTAGTAGACATGTTGTGAAAAACTAACTCTATTTCCCTTAATCCTATCCTGCCCTCCCATTTATTCTATTCTTTCTTTTGACCCTGTCCCTCCTCAGAAGTATTTGCTTCTGATTACCCCTTTCCCAATCTGCCCTCCTCTCTATCATCCCCCTGCTCTCTTGTCCCCTTCTCCCCCTATTTTCCTGTAGGGTAAGACAGATTTCCATACCCAATTGAATGTGTATGTTATTCCTCCTTAAGCCAAATCCTATGAGAATAAGATTCCTCATTCCCTCTCACCTTCCCCTGTTTCCCCTCCACTGTAGAGACTTTTCTTTTTTTTTTTTGTGAGATAATTTACCCCATTCTACCTCTCCCTTTCTTCTCCGAGTATCATCCTCTCTCATCCCTTAATTTTATTCTCCAGATATGACCCCTTAATCTTCAACTCACCCTGTGCCCTCTATCTATCTATCTATCTATATCTATCTATCATACATACATAATTTTTTTCCTTCAACTACCCTAATACTGACAAAGGTCTCATGAGTTACAAATATCATCTTTCCATGCAGGAATGTAAACAGTTCAATCTTAATAAGTCTCTTATGATTTCTCTTTCCTGTTTACCTCTTCATGTTCCACTTGAGTCCTGTATTTGAAAGTCAAATTTTCTATTCAGCTCTGGTCTTTTCATCAGGAATGCTTGAAAGTCCTCTATTTCACTGAATGACCATTTTTTCCCCTGAAGGATTATACTCAGTTTTGCTGGGTAGGTGATTCTTGGTTGTAATCCTATCTCCTTTGCCCTCCGGAATATTATATTCCATGCCCTGCGGTCCTTTAATGTAGAAGCTGCTAAATCTTGTGTTATCCTGATTGTGTTTCCACAGTACTTGAATTGTTTCCTTCTGGCAGCTTGTAATATTTTCTCCTTGACCTGGGAACTCTGGAATTTGGCTACAATATTCCTAGGAGTTTTCCTTTGGGGATCTCTTTCAGGAGGAGATCTGTGGATTCTTTCAATTTCTATTTTGCCCTCTGGTTCTAATATCAGGGCAGTTTTTTGATAATTTCTTGAAAGATGATGTCTAGGCTCTTTTTTTGATCATGGCTTTCAGATAGTCCAATAATTTTTAAATTCTCTCTCCTGGATCTATTTTCCAGGTCAGTTGTTTTTCCAATGAGATATTTCACATTGTTTTCTAATTTTTCATTCTTTTGGATTTGTTTTACAGTGTCTTGATTTCTCATAAAGTCACTGCTTCCAATTGCTCTATTCTAATTTGTAAGGAAGTATTTTCTTCAGTAATCTTTTGGACTTCCTTTTCCATTTGGCTGATTTTGCTTTTTAGGGCATTCTTCTCCTCATTGGCTTTTTGGACCTCTTTTGCCATTTGGGTAAGGCTATTTTTTAAGGTGTTATTTTCTTCAGTATTTTTTGGGTCTCCTTTAGCAAGCTGTTGACTTGTTTTTCATGATTTTCTTGCATCACTCTCATTTCTCTTCCCAGTTTTTCTTCTCCTTCCCTTACTTGCTTCTCAAAATCCCTTTTGAGCTCTTCCAAGGCCTGGGACTGATTTGTATTTTTTTGGAGGCTTTGGATGTAGGAGCTTTGACTTTGTTGTCTTCTTCTGGTTGTATATTTTGATCTTCTTTTCACCAAAGTAAGATAATAGTCTGACTCTTTTTGCACTGCTTGCTCATGATCCCAGCCAATTACTTGAGTTTTAAACTCTTTGTTAAGGTAAGAGTCTGCTTCCAATGTGGAGAGTGTACTGTCCCAAGCTTCAGGGGTTTGTGTAGCTGTAGGGACCTGTAAATTTTCACTTCTACCAAGGTGGTATGATAAGGGGCGAGGTGTTTACTCCTTTCCTGGCCTGTGACTACAAGTATTCCTTTCTGTCCTGTAACTGTGAGGAGGGGTTCCTGTCCACAGCCACTACAAGCTCCACCACGACAGCCCTCCTCCTCACCCCAGCACTGCCGCCCAGAACTGTGACCCAGATCCACACGCGGGCAAAGCAAGAGATTCCTGCCTCAGCACTCTAAGAGATCCCTGCAGTTCCTCTCTGATCAGCCACTGGATTTCCCCTCAGTCTGTGGGCCAGAAGCTCGGGAAGCAGCACCCCCCAGAGCCATGCTCTTGGGGAATGGAGCTGAAACCCCGCCTTCCTCTCTGACCACTGACAGAAACAGACTTTTCCCACTGACCTTCTAAGTTGTCTTTGGCATGCGTGGATTGAGGAGCCTGGAAACCTCCACAGCTGCTCACGATTCAGTCCTCTGAGACCTGCTCCAGGTTTGCTGCAGCCTGCGCACCCATGCTGCGCTCCCAGCCCAGCGTGATACACCTTTCTGATCAATCTTCCAGGTTGTCTTGGGCTGGAAATTTGTTTCACTCTGTCTTTTTGTGGGTTCTGCTGCTTCAGAATTTGTTTAGAGCCATTTTTTATGAGTATTTGGAGGGGTTTGGGGGAGTGCTCAAGCAAGTCACTGCTTTCACTCTGCCATCTTGGCTCTGCCCTCCTAAAAATTTTTGTTATACTGAATATTAATCCTATTCTAGATGAGTAGTTTTTTTCTTCCATTTTTGGTTTTGATTATAGCCTGTAGGATTTTAATTGGGTTTAAATCAGTTGCCAGGTCATTTAAGAATGTTTAGCTCTAATTTTTTCATTCATTTCTTAAACTTCTGTGAAAGGTAACATGGGGAGCTGAGGTCATGTGAACAAGAAGATGGAGGACTAGATATTTTCTCTGATCCCTATGACCTTTCAAACCTCTCTAAAACAGAAGTTATGTGCCAAAGAAAAGGAAACTTTAGTAGCCTCCATGTTCTCAAATATGTAGAATCCAAAAGAAGGTAAAAGTAGAACAAAAACCATGAACTGATGCCTATCCTGAACTCATTCAGCACCCTTTCCCCACTTTCCATACTACCAGCAGCAAGGCTGTACTGACTGACCCAAAGAGTGGACATATGGACTTCCAGCAGAACCCAATCCCATACTCTGCTCCCCCTGGGCTTCTCCCTTGCCCTGCGTTTCTCTTTCCAGTACCATATAGACCCTAGTTCTAGGTTATGGAAGTTTTCTCAGCCGTTATAGACCACTAGCACTTTTCATCCCTTTAGGAGAAGAAACTTGTTATGGGCCACAGAAGATTGCTAGCACAATGGATGATAGCCTTGTAGCATCAGTTCTTCAATGTTCTAAACTGCCGGTGCGAGGACAGAGAATTGAGGAATAGAGGGACAGAGGGACAAGACACTGGTATAGGAAATGGTGTATGTGTTTGTGTGGGGTAGTGGTGGGGAGCTATACAGCATTCCAGTAAACCTAAGGGAAAGAGCTTAGCATGCAGCTGGAACTAGTTCTGTCCACCTAAAAATCACTTGGGCCTGAGACCTAAGCTAGTGAATTGTCAGTTGTCTGCTGTGGAAGAAGACTGACACACTCTCTGACTCCACTGATAAAGCTCCAATCAGAAGGAATAGAGTCAGAACATGAATAGGGGAAAATCAGGGTCAGGTAAAGGCTGAAATTACCAAAGATCTGAGGAAGAAGACAACTTAACAAGCAGATAAACCAACAGGGAAAACATTAACCACAGGACATAAGACTTCCAGATCTAGTAAATGAGTTCAGGCATCTATGAATAAATACTTCAAAACAAAGGAAAACTGTCTAACATTTGATGAGACAGATGAACCTGTAGAATGTGAGGAGTACATGGAACCACAGCATGCTGTTCCTGAGAGGTTAGAAAGAGAAATGAGAATTATGAGAGTAGAACTTAATAGCCAGCAAAACAAAAATAATGGGAAGACAGAAAAACTGGAATCTATGATGGCAAGTCTTACCAAAGAAACAAGAGAGAAAATATTTTGAGAATGCAAATTTGTAGAAGTAAAGGACAATCTAAAAAACAAAAGAAGTAAAAACAGTAACATTAAGAAAAGATAGGGTTTCTATGCAAGCAAAACTGATCTAGAAGACAGGATGCCTAGAGACAACTGAAAGATTCTTGTTTTTCTGGATGATGTTCTTCCCGAAGAAAATGGCAAGATGGAAAACATGAACAACCATATTTCAAGAAATAATATAAGAGAACAGCCCGTAACTTCTGAATATACCAAATGAAATATCAGTTGAAGGAATTCGTCTATTGCATCCAGAAAACAAAACAAAACAAAACAACAACAACAAAAACCCCTGCAAACTCTAAGACCACAGGAAATAGCTGAAAAGGCTCTGAAGAATCACAAAGAAAGAATAGGGCACAGGTGCAATGAAATCTTTAAGAGCAACTGGGTAGAAATTTTTACTCATTATGATCCTACTCAAAAGCTAATGGCTATGCAGCAGCCAGATCCTAATGACAGGTCTGGGACCTGCTCAGGTAATAACAGCATTGATAGAGGAGCTGAGTTTGAAAGTGTGAGTCTAGCTGCCTGTGGTGGAGGGTATGGAAGCTATGATGACTACAATGGATGTAACAATGGATATGGCTTTGGGTAGGTTTGGAAGAGACCTCAATTACTTTTTTTCAGGAATAGCTGATCAAAGATGGTGGGTCTGCTTTCCAGAGTACAACAGGCCATTGTGTGCACATGGTAGTATTACCTTACAAAGCTACTGAAAATGATATTTACAATTTTTTTTCTTACCACTCAACCCTGTTCAAGTACACATTGAAATTGGACTTGATGGCAGAATGAATGGAAAAGCAGATGTTGAATTTGATGATCAGGAAGATGCTATGGTAGATATGTCAAAAGACAAAGCAAATATGCAGCACAGATATATAGAACCCTTCTTGAAATCTGTAGAAGGAGCAAGAAGTGATACTTAAAAGCACAAATATATAGACTTCTTCAGCAGGAGCAAGTGTTGGTCCTTATGGTAGCCTAGTTATGGGAGGCATAAGCTTATTACGTCTTTATTTATTTGATTTTCAATTTAGGGAACAGAGCAAGCATTTCCATAACACAGCACAATAAAAAAAAAAAACAAGATTGCCCATGAAACTGCAAATCTACCATGTACAATTTGGTCTTTCCTCCACATACACAACAAAGTTATCAATATAAATTTATTTTTCCCCTTTTTCTTCCCTCCTCTAGATGCAGATAATGTCTCTCTTCATATGTTACTTTATTTTTAATTTGTGTATTATAATAGTCAAAATGACTTAATTGCTCAAAGTCAGTCTTAAAACAATATTGTTGTTACTGTATGCAATGTTATCTTGGAGGCATGGTCTTATGAAAACAGTCCATTTATGCTGGTCCAGCTAGCCAACAGCTGAGTGGGGCATAGAGAGGAAGCTATAGTTGTCAAAGGAGCATGAGTGGATATGACCAGGTTTTACAGGAAAACTTCAGTGATTTCCAATTAAACATTGCATAGGGAGGCAACAAGCGATGAGTATCAGCTAGTATAGTAGCAAAAACTGTGCATCTATAGGAATGAATAGAAAGAGAGGAGGGTTTGTCATTTCCAGTATGAGTGGTAGATGGGGAATGTAATCCTAATCTGTGACTTAAGATCAAGGTTTTTTTTTTTAAACTAAGAAAAATAAATGAAGTTTAATAGTTTTGCAACACAAGCTTGATTGTGCTTACTTTAAGTGAAATCAGAATTGTTTTAAAAATTTCAGCTTCAGTATTTTTAAGCCTCGAAAAAAACCTAGGACATAATAATCAAGTTGAGTAAAGACTGTAAATGTTAAACAATTTCAGCTTTTCTTAAGGTAGTTATGTTGTAGGAGTGTACTTAAGTAGTAAGGATTTTCAGGTTAAAGCAGTTTCAGTTATGTTAAATGTGGCTCTTATACCACACTACATAGGACACTGAGATGCATGTGAGGATATAAACAAAGGAATTGTGTTTACAATTCAAAAATGAAATATTTGGCATGTATGTTTTAGTTTATTTCATTTATCCTGGAAGGCATGTATGTTTAATTTTTAAAAGTTAATGGGGAAAACTTTGAGATGCAGTATAGATACTTGAGGATTTTGGTCTTGCTGTTTGTATTAAATTCTGAGGCCTTAATTTATATCTTTCATTGTATTGTGATTTTCTTTTGGGTGTATTGAACTAAGTGGAACTTGTTAAATAAATCTTCCTTTCGAAAACCCGGGTGGAGGGGGGAATCACAGAACCAAAAATACAACAAAGAAGAGTCATAAAAAACAGGTGTATGCCAAAAAATCCAGCAGTCAAGTGATAGAGTACTAATTAAAGGTGTGGAAGCCAATGCAATATAGTTTTATCTAGTCAACATCAGATGTTCTGCATCATCCTAATGTTGGTAGAAGTCCATAATTGTTGCTGTCACAAAATGGAATGATGTAACAGTTGTTGCTTTAAAATAAATTTAAATTAAAATTAATTAAGCAGAACTAATCATAAGGACAAAATTCTCACAGAAAAGTAATAGGAACAAATAAAAATTCTAAAAATATAGTGGATACGGAAAAATATAAACCTATTTTTCATAACTTCATATGCAAATGGCTTATGAAGGAAATGAGAGGAACTGATTTAGTGTAGAGAAACTGACTGATTTAATAAGGAAAAACAATCTAAATTCTGTTGTTTACAAGAAATTCATTGAAAAATCAAAAGCATTCATTAATATTGAAATAAAATTGGAATATTTAGAATACATCAGGTGAATCCAAAAAATCAGGAATTTGATCATGTTGTCTGACAGAGCATAAAATAAAAATCCACAAGACAAGAATGGATAAACAAAGAAATTACACAACCATTAAAGAAATAAAAAATAAGAAACCAATATCAGTATTCAACTGATATGTTTCAAATGGCATAGCAGCTAAATTTATGAAGAAAAAAATGAACTGAATTGTACAAAGTTAAATGTTGTAACTCAAAAATATTAAATGAATTTAATGTTCCTCTCTCAAAGTTGGCTAAATCAAACAGAAAGATAAACAAAAAGCAAAATACATAATTGAACAAAATGTTGATAAATTTAATGCTAAAGGATTAATGGCACTTTTTGATTGGAGCAACTAAAATAAATGCGTATTTCTGAGAATTACATGGAAGTTTAAAAAATGACCACATATAAGGCAACAGAGAAATTGAAAATCAGTGTAAAAAGTCAAAAATGCTAATGTTAGATGTTCAGATGAAGATGTTAAGGAATCTAGTGTTAGAAAAGGAAATAAAATTTTCTGCAGAATCACTACCTAAGGGAAAACAGAATGTTTTTTGTCTATATGGATTTTCAGGAGATTCTCAATTATTAAAAATAATTAATAGCTATATTACGTATATCATTCTAAAAAAAAGAGAAAAGGTTCTACAAATCTTCTTTGCTGATATAAATACCCAAATCAAAGAATTATAAAGAAAATAGACACATATCATCCTATCATTAATAAATACTGAGTGAAATACTTTAAATGAAATATTAGCAAAAATAATACAGTAATTGATAAAAACAAGCATTAGCTATGACCAAATTTCTTTTATGTCAGGGATGCAAGGATGATTTAACACTAAAGAAAACCATAAAAAACAAAGATATCCCAAACATATTGTCTCAATAAATGCAAATTTTTGAACAAAGTTCAATACTCATTTGTACTAAAAAAAAAACCTTGAAATAAGAGGAATTAGATAGATAGATAGATAGAGTGAGTGAGTGAATGAGTGAATATTTATTAAGTGTTTATTGTGTGCCAGGCACACAATGCAGCACATAAATGGGATCTCTAAAAGATAGGACAAGTACAAGAGAACTTATGCAAAGTTCTTGATAAGAAGGAAGAAAAGAAGTCAGCATGGTGTTGAGGAATGAGTTAGAAAAAACTGAAAAGGAATTAGGAGGAAAATAATTCCAGAAAGAGAGACAGAGAATGAATGAGGTGAAACTTGACTGGGACATCTCCTGAAATAAAAGTTCACATATAAAGGAGGCATCAATCAGGAAAACAAGGCATCAGAGCACAAATTTATCCTTGGTAGCAAGGCAGCTAGTAAAGAGGTAGAAAATTTCCAGAGTGAGTTAAGAGGTGAAGTATGGATCTCAAAATATGATCAGATACTTATCTAAAACCTTAAACTAGTATTATATTCAATTGTAAAATATTGGGAGCTTTCTCAATAAATATAGGATATAGGAAGATTCGCCCTTTCCTTGCTATTGTTTGATATATTTCAATTAATGCTAGCAAGAGCAACAAAATGAGATAAATGCTAAATAAAGGAAAGAAGGAGATAAAATTATGATTTTTTTTGGTGATGTGAAAGTCTATTTAGAAAACACTGGAATAAGCAATAAAAATATTAACAATTTAGGCAGAGTTGAAGGTTACTAAATAAACTCACAAACATCAACAGCATTTTTATATAATAATATTGAAATCCAAGGGATAATACTACAAAATGGAGAACCATTAAAATAATTACAAAGTGCATAAAATAGTTTGGAGATACTTAGTACCTATATAATTTCAATGGTTGTTTAAATTAAAAAAATTCTCAAAGAATTGAAAACCAACAATCATGAAAAAATTCTCCAAATTATTCATGACAAGAAAAACATAAATCAAAACAACTCAGAGGCTTCTCCTCACACACCAAAAATTGCAAAGATGGAAAAGTCAATGTTCGAGGTACAATACCATACTGTATGTAGAACTGTGAAAGTGCAACCGTTGTGTAGAGTACAAACAAATTTTGAATTATGAAAAAAATGTGGCTAAAATGTTCATAATATTTGACCTAGAGACTCCTCCAGGAGGCATATGCTGCAAGGAGGTCATTGATAAGAGAAAAGTCCCCACATACACAATATTTGTAGCAGTACTTCTTGTGTCTATGGATTAGTAAGTGGTTAAAAAAGTTGTAGAAAATGAATGTGATAGGATATTGCTCTGTTACAAGATATAATTCGTGTCAAGAATTCACAAAAGAATGAAAAAATTTACATGGTCTTTCCAGCTCAGAGTTTCTTTTATACAAATAAGAGACACATTATAAGACCTTACATATACATAGCCTCACAGAACTATCCTTCATTGAATTGCCTAATTCATGTTGAAAGAAGTCTTAGAAGTGTTACACAGAAGAAGAAGGGAAGGAAAGGGAGAGTTACACATTTAGAATTTAAAAATATATTTTAAGCTCTTCCTGAAGAAGTGAAGGTATATTGAAACTATGGTGAGAAAGCTGTTGCTTGTTTTCCAGAGAATAATATAGTAAAAGCTTGTCATTTAGATGCTCACTTTGCCAAAACTCAGGCCTAGATTATGCCCACAATCTCTTCCTCAGCTCCTACTCATATGCTGATCAACAGATTTGGAAGAATTCACTGAAAAGTGCTGACTGGATGCATTAGAAATTAATATTGTACTACCACAACTGGGTCCTCACTGCAGCAAGACCATCCCTTTACTCCTTCAAAATTCATTCCCTATCTCACTCCCAACAGAAGTGATTCCAAGCCTTCTCATCTTTCCTAAAATCTCCTGTAGCTCCCTTTTCCCTTTTTTAGATCAGAATCCTATCTCTTGTTTTAAAAGAAAATTGAGGCCATTCAATGTGACATCAGTTCTCTCCCCTTTGCTTCATCTCAAAAACCCTTGGCATTATTCCCCAACTCTTTCCTCCTTTCCCCTAGTCTCTGAGAATGAAGCTGCCCTTCTCTTTTTTAAATGAAGTCACCTCTACACATGACCTGGATCTCATTTTATCTTGCATTCTCCAGTAGATTGCAACATTAATCATCACTTCTAATATTCAACGTTTCCATCTTAAAAAAAAAAAACTTTCATAAGACCCTATTACCTTCTCAAACTATCTTATTATTACACTCCTCCTTTTCTAAGCCAAACTCGTAGAAAAAAATCTGAACTTTTTTCTACTTCCTTTCTTCTCACCTCCATCTCATAATTCTTTGTCTACCTTCTGACTTCATCAGAATTGATGTTTTTGCCCATCTTCTCCATCTAGGTACCCTGTTCTATCTGGTTTTCATGATACTACTCTCTCTGTTTATTTCCTACCTTCTGACTTCTCTTTTTTAATCACCCTTGCTAACTCATCATGTGTGTGATGCCCCTTGACTTAGGCTATCCATGAAGGTTTGGTCCTAACTGCCTTTCTTTATGTAGTATTATGCATAATGAGGTCATCAGCTGCAGTGGGTTTCATTATCAGGTGATAATTAAGTTTATGGCATATGTATCTATATATCCAGTCCAAGTCTCTCCCTAGTTCTGGTCCCATATCACTAGTATTCTATTAAACATCTCAAACTCATTTCCCTGGAGACAGGTCAAATTCAATGTCAGGAAAAAAACAAAAACAAGAAAAACAACAAAAAATATTATTTTTACCTTGCTGTTTCCCTAAACTTTCCTATTTTTTGTCAGACAGAACCATTTCCCTGCCTTTGAGGTTCATAATTCCAAAGTTATCATCAATTGCCATTCTCAGTCACTTGAGATATTTGATCATTTGCCAAATCTTGCCATGTCTACTTCAACATATCTCATCCTTTCTTTCTATTTACGCAGCTACCACTTTAATTTATACTCTCATCACCTTTTGCCAAGATAACTGAAATGGCTTCCTAATTTTTCTCCATATCTTAAGTTTCTCCCCACTCTAGTCCATCTTGCATTTTGCTAACAAAATGACTTTCCTTAAACATAGATCCAACCATAATAGTCTTTTTGTAAATAAAATCAATTGTCTCTCTGTTGCCTCTAAAATAGAAACTCCTCATTTAGTTTTTAAAGCCCTTCACCACCTGACCCCAACCTGTCATACTCATTTCATTGTATAATATTTTCCTCTCTTCCTGGGTGGCGGTCCTGGGGAGAGGAGGAGCACTGACATGTGGAACTTGTAGTGGTGGTAGAGAGGAAACCCTCCTCACAGTTCCAAGAGAGAAAAGACTGCTTGTGGCCAGTCACACTCAATTCTACACTCATTTTACATTAATTTCACTCCTGTACTCTTCAGTCTAGCCAAACTATCCTCTTTCTTCCTCACACACAAATCTTCATCTCTCATCTTTGCAGTGGTCACTGCTCACCCCCATAATTGTATTATTCTTTCCTCAAATACATTTGAATCTCTATCTTCATTTCAAAAGAAGATAAAGAACTCATGGTGTCTGAATACAGATTGAAACATACTGGGGGGCAGAGCCAAGATGGCAGCGTGAAAGCAGTGACTTGCTTGAGCTCTCCCCCAAACCCCTCCAAATACCTGTAAAAAAATGGCTCTAAACAAATTCGAAAGCAGCAGAACCCACAAAAAGAAAGAGTAAAACAAATTTCCAGGCCAAGACAACCTGGATTGTTGATTAGAAAGGCATATCACGCCAGGTGGGGGAGAGGAGCTCAGTTCAGCCTGGGTGCCCAGGCCCCAGCGAACCTGAAGCAGGCCTCAGAGGAATGAATCACAGGCAGCTGTGGCAGTTTCCAGACTCCTCAATCCATGAATGCCTAAAACAACTTAGAAGGTCAGTGGGAAAAGTCTGTTTCTGCAGTGCTGAGAGAGGAGCTAGGTCAGAGCCAGCTCCAGAGCGCAGAGCATGGGCTGGCAGTGGCTGCGTTCTGAGCTTCTGGCCCACAGTCTAAGGGGGAATTAAGTGGCTGATCAGAGAGCAATTGCAGGGATCTCTTTGCTGGTGCTGAGGCAGGAATCTCTTGCTTTGCTTATGCTTGAATCTGGGTCACAGTTCTGGGTGGTGGTGCTGGGGAGAGGAGGAGCACTGACACAGTGGAACTTGTAGTGGTGGTGGAGAGAAAACCCTCCTCACAGTTCCAAGGGAGAAAAGACTGCTTGTGGCCAGTCACTCAAAGACGAGAGCACAGCCCAGGAAAAGAGTAAACACCTCGACCCTTATCATACCAGCTTGGAAGAACTGAAAATTTACAGGTCCCTAGAAGTATCTCTGAAAACAGCTATATAAACCCACAAAGCCTGGGACAGTACATTCTCCACATTGGAAAGACACTCTTACCTTAACAAAGAGTTTAAAATTCATATAGTTGGCTGGGATCATGAGCAAACCTCAAAAGAATCAAACTATATTATCTTACTTTGGTGAAAAAGAAGATCAAAACATACAACCAGAAGACAACAAAGTCAAAGCTCCTACATCCAAAGCCTCCAAGAAAATATGAATCCGTCCAGGCCTTGGAAGAGCTCAAAAGGGATTTTGAGAAGCAAGTAAGAGAAGTAGAGGAAAAACTGGGAAGATAATTGAAAGTGATGCAAGAAAGTCATGAAAAACAAGTCAACAGCTTGCTAAAGGAGACCCAAGAAAATGCTGAAGAAAATAACACCTTAAAAAATAGCCTAATCCAAATGGCAAAAGAGGTCCAAAAAGCCAATGAGGAGAAAAATGCCCTAAAAAGAAAAATTGGCTAAATGGAAAAGGAAGTCCAAAAGCTTACTGAAGAAAATACTTCCTTAAAAATTGGAATAGAGCAATTGAAGATAGTGACTTTATGAGAAATCAAGACACAGTAGAACAAATCCAAAAGAATGAAAAATTAGAAAACAATATGAAATATCTCATTGGAAAAACAACTGACCTGGAAAATAGATCCAGGAGAGAGAATTTAAAAAATATTGGACTATCTGAAAGCCATGATCAAAAAAAGAGCCTAGACATCATCTTTCAAGAAATTATCAAGGAAAACTGCCCTGATATTTAGAACCAGAGGGCAAAATAGAAATTGAAAGAATCCAATCTCCCCTGAAAGAGATCCCCAAAGGAAAACTCCTAGGAATATTGTAGCCAAATTCCAGAGTTCCCAGGTCAAGGAGAAAATTTACAAGCAGCCAGAAAGAAACAATTCAAGTATGTGGAAACACAATCAGGATAACACAAGATTTAGCAGCTTCTACATTAAAGGACCGCATGGCATGGAATATAATATTCTGGAGGGCAAAGGAGATAGGATTACAACCAAGAATCACCTACCCAGCAAAACTGAGTAAAATCCTTCAGGGGAAAAATGGTCATTCAGTGAAATAGAGGACTTTCAAGCATTCTTGATGAAAAGACCAGAGCTGAATAGAAATTTGACTTTCAAATACAGACTCAAGTGGAACATGAAGAGGTAAACAGGAAAGAGAAATCATAAGAGACTTATTAAGGTTGAACTGTTTACATTCCTGCATGGAAAGATGATATTTATAACTCATGAGACCTTTGTCAGTATTAGGGTAGTGGAGGGGAAAAATTATATGTATAATGATAGATAGATAGATAGATAGATAGATAGATAGATGGCACAGGGTGAGTTGAAGATGAAGGGTGATATCTGGAGAATAAAATTAAGGGGTGAGAGAGGATTATACTAGGAGAAGGAGAAAGGGAGAGGGGGTACATTATCTCACAAAACAGACAAGAAAAGGTTCTTACAGTGGAGGGGAAACAGGGGAAGGTGAGAGGAAATGAGGGAATCTTATTCTCATAGGATTTGGCTTCAGGAGGGAATAACACACACTCAATTGGGTATGGAAATCTGTCTTACCCTACAGGAAAATAGGGGGAAGAGGGAGAGCAGGGGGATGATGGAGAGGAGGGCAGATTGGGAAACGGCTAATCAGAAGGAAGTACTTCTGAGGAGGGACAGGGTCAAAAGAAAGAATAGAATAAATGGGGTGGGGCAGGATAGGATTAAGGGAAATAGAGTTAGTTTTTCACAACATGTCTACTATGGAAGTGTTTTACATAACTGCTCCTGTATGGCCTGTATTGAGTTGCTTGCCTTTTCAGTGAGAGTGGGTGGGGTGGGAGGAAGGGAGAAAATTTGGAAACCAAAGTTTTAAAAACACATGTTTAAAAAAAATGTTTCCACGTATAGCTGGGAAATAAGGAAATACATGAAATGAGGTACAGAAATCTATCCTGCCCTACAGGAAAATAGAAGGGGAACGGGATAAGAGAAGATGGGGGAGAGATAGAAGGGAGGGCAGACTAGGGGAAGGGGTATTCAGAATGCATGCCATCTTGGGGTGGGGGAGGGGCAAGATGGGGTGAAAATTTGGAATTCAAAATCTTGTGGAAGTAAATGTTGAAAACTAAAAATAAATTTATATAAAAAATAGAAATAAAAAATTGTAAAAAATAAAGATGTACTTTTTAACTTTATTTTCTTGAGGTTTTTTTTTTTTTAGTCTATATTTTCTTTAACAACATGGCTATTATGGAAATGAATAGATTCAGTGAAATTCAGAAAGTAGCTAATGGTAAAACCTCCGCTTTCAAATATCTCTGAATTTTAAAAGACCATAGTTTAGGTAATAACAAAGAATAAAAAGAAGTTTTAAAACACGGGGGTAAAACTGAATTCCTAGAGATTCATTGAGATTGAGATTGAGAATGAAACACATAACTGGAAGATTGCTCTGGATGGCAGTATCTTATTCAGAAATGATAGAACAGGCAAAAGGCAAGGAATGGGGAAAGGTAGTCGATCATATCATTATACATTTAAAATGAAAACTCATGTGAGGAATTTTGGTATTAAATATGAGTCTTTGTTTCTGGAAGAAGCTTAGGGTATTTAGCTGTGTTTTGCAGTTTCTTAAGGTTAAATCAGCCCATTCTACCATCTTCTCTCTGTCAAAACTAGGATTAACTTAATGTTCATCTGCACTGTCTGTTCCAGACATGCGTATTTATGGACAAGGGGATAGATTGTCCACTTAAACTTATTTCTTAATGTAGTCAGTAAATATCTATTCATTTAATTGGGGTGTGTGTGTAGCTGGTCAGGTCAAAACCGTATGATTATTTAGTTTTAAAATTTAGTATTCTATTTTCCCCAACTGACATGTAAAAGCAATTTTTAACATTCAGTTTTAAAACTTTGAGTTTTGAATTCTCTCCCTTCCTCACTCCTTAACCCCTCCATTAAGAAGGCAAACAATTCAGTATAGGTTATAGATGTGTAGTCATGCAAAGCATATTCATAATAGTCATGTTGTAAAATAAAATATGAAAAAACTCTCAAGAAAATTTAAGAAAGTAAAAAGAAGTGTGCTTCAACCTGTATTTAGACGTTATCAGATCTTTTTCTGAGGATGGACAACATTTTTCATCATAAGTCCTTCAGAGTTGTCTTGGATCATTGTATTGCTGAGAATAGCTAAGTCATTCAAAGCTGATCATCATATGATATTGCTGTTACTTTGTACATAGTACATTTCACTTTTCATGGGCCCATGCAAGTCTTTCCAGGTTTTTCTGAGAGCTTCCTGTTCATCATTTCTTATAGTACAACAGTATTCCATCAAATCATGTGTCACAACTCGTTCAGCCAATCCTGAACTGATGGACATACCCTCAATTTCTAATTCTCTGCCCCAAGAAAAGAGCTGCTGTAAACATTTTTGTACATATAGGTCCTTTTCCTTTTTGTTTTTCATCTCTTTTGAGATACAGACCTTGTAGCGGTATTGCTAGGTCAAAGGGTATACGTGGTTTTATAACCCTTTGGGCATAGTTCCAAATCGATCTACAGAATGGTTGAATCAGTTCACAACTCCACCAATAGTGCATTAATGTCTCATCTGTCCCATATCCCCTCCAACATTTGTCATTTACCTTTTCTGTCCTATTTGCCAATCTAAAAGGTATGAGGTGGTACCTCAGAATTGTTTTAATTTGCATTTCTCCAACCAGTAGTGAGTTAGAACATTTTTTCATATGGCTGTAGATAGCTTTGATTATTTCATCTGAAAAACTGATCATAGCTTTGGATCATTTATAAATTGGGGAATGGCTCTTATTTTTATAAATTTTTAAGTCAGTTCTTTATATGTTTGAGAAATGAGACCTTTCTCAGAGGAAACTTGCTTCATTTTTTTTTTCACGGTTACTAACTGTATTTTCCTACATCCTATTCCTCCCACTTATTCTATTCTCTCTCTCCTTTCACTTTGTCCTTTCTCAAAAATGTTTTGCTTTTGACTATCCTCTCCCTCATATATCCTCCCTTTTATCACCTGCTCTTCTTTTATTTCCTTCCCCTTCTACTTTTCTATAGGCTAAGATAGAGTTCTGTACCAAATTGAATATGTATGTTATTCTCTGAATCAGTTCTGATGAGAGTAAGGTTAATTCACTCCCCCTCACTTCTCTCCTCTTCCCTTCCATTGTAAAAACTTTTTCTTCTTTTATTTGAGATAATTTACCTGATTCTACCTCTCCCTTTTTCTCTTTACCAGTACATTCCTCACTTACCCCTTAATTTTATTTTTTTACATATCATACCTTCATAATCAACTCACACCTATGTGCTCTGTATATATATATACTCCTTCTAACTACCCTAATAATAAGAAAGGTTTTATTAATTACAAATGTCATCTTCCTGTGTAGGAATGCAAACAAATGAAACTTATTAAGCCCCTTATGATTTCCCTTTAACTCTGATCTTTTCATCAAGAATGCTTGAAAGTCTTCTCATTCAATGTCCATTTTTCCCCTGAAGGATTATACTCAGTTTTTCTGGGTAGATAGTTCTTGGTTGTAATTCTAGCTCCTTTGACCTCAAGAATATCATATTCTAAAGCCCTCTGACCCTTTAATGTAGAAGCTGCTAAATCTTGTATTATCCTGACTATGACTCAGTGATACTTGAATTGTTTCTTTTTGACTGCTTTTTGGACCTCTTTTACCATTTGGCTTAATCTGTTTTTTAAAGTGTTATTTTCTTCAGTATTTTTTTGTGTGTGTTTGTGTGTGTGTATGTGTGTGTGTCTTCTTTACCAAGCTGTTGACTTGTTTTCATGATTTTCTTGCATCACTCTCATTTCTCTTCCCAATTTTTCCTCTGCCTCTCTTACTTAATTTTCAAAATCCTTTGGAGTTCTTCCATGGCCTGAGACTAATTCATATTTTTCTTGGAGGCTTTGACTTTATTGTCTTCTTTTGAGTATATGTTTTGATTTTCTTTGTCACCATAGTAACTTTCTATAGATAGAGGGTTTTTTTCCCATTGTTTGCTCATTTTCCTAGCCTATTACTTGACTTTCAACTCTTTGTCCAAGTAGGGCTCTCCTTCCAGGGTGGAAGCAGCACTTACTTAAGCTTCAGGGGTTTTTTGTAGTTGTTTTCAGAGGTACTTCTAGGGACCTGTAAGTTTTCAGTTCTTTCAAGGTGGTATGATCTAAGGAAAGGTGTTTACTACTTTCTTGGTCTGTGAGTGACCACGAACACTCTTTTCTGCCCTAGAATGTGAGAACAGTCCTTCCTCCCCTGTAGCCACAGGCTTGTGCTTCTCCTCACTTTGGGACTGCCACCCAGGTCTCTGACCTGGATTTGAGTATAGGCAAAGCAACAGAGTCCTGCCTCAGTGCTAGCAAAAACGCCACTGTAATTGCCTTTTGACCAACCGTTCTACACCCTTACCATCTGTGGGCTGAGATCTCTGGAAGCAGCCATTGCTTCTGTTGCTACTATTATAGATTCAGTGGCTCCAAAGTCTGTTCCTGGTTTGCTGGGGCTGGGGCTGTGCTAGCATGGCCTGTGCTGGATTGTGCTCCATTCTCACTGAGGTGTGACAAACCTTTGCTGATGAACTTGCATGTTGTCTTTGGCATTTGTGGGCTGAGAGGTCTGGAAATTGCCACTTTTTTCAGTAATTCAGTCACCTGGAGGCCTGCTCTGTGTTTGCTAGGGCCCACTCTGCTCATCCTGGTGTAGTAGACTTTTCCTGTCAAACTTCTAAATATCTTGGACTGGAAATTTGTTTCACTGCCTCTTTTGTGGGTTCTGCTACTCTAGAATTTGTTTAGAGTCATTTTTAAAGGTATTTAGAAGTGTTGGGGGAGAGCTCAGGGGGGTCCCTGTCTTTACTCTGCCATCTTGGCTCCACCATATGATTTTTTTAAATAGATATAAAGTATTTGACAAAATACAACATTAATTTATGCTAAAATAAAAGTAGAAGCAATGAAATGTTCTTTAATATGGATTAAAACACATATGGTATTAAAAATCATGATCTAACTTAGTTTAAAATAGAGAAACATTACATTTACTGCTAAAGAGGGATACAACAAGAATGTTTCCTATTCCTTTTCCTGTGTTTTACCATTCCAACTTTGTTCTAGATATACTAGTTATTGCAGTGAGAGAATAGGACAAAATATAAGTTACAAATATTGATAAATTAGAGACCAAAATGTTCCTTTTTGCGCATTATGTGATAGCCACAGAATCTGTAAAAGCAAAATAAAACATCTAATTGACAATAAATGCAAAGAACTAGCTGGACACAGAATAAATACACAAAAATTATGTATAGTACTAAGAAAAAACAGTAAGAAATGATAAAAAGAAAATTTCTATTAAATAAGTATAAAATGTATACTTTTCAAGGTTAAGCTAATATATAAGATTTATATAAATACAACTATAAAACACTTGATGGAAATAAAGACAAAAAGTTGGAGAATTATTTACTGCTCATTTTGAGTCATGCCAATATAACAAAAGTTATTATATTTTCTAAGATAATTTGCAAGCAGTACTATACCAATCTTATTACAAAGAGATTGTTTCTTAGAACTAGACAAGATAATAACAAAATTCATTTTGTGGAAATGAAGATATGAAATCTCAAGGAGAATAATAAGAAATTGTATAAATTAAGAGGACATTGTATTACCACACCTCAAATGTCACAAAGTGGTACTCAGAAAACCTATTTGGTATTGATTGAAAAGCAGAAAAGGGATAAATCAAACAAACAAAATAACCAAGAAAGAGAGCATTTTTAAAAGGACAGAACCATTTAAAAAAGTTGTCTGGTGTTTATTAACCCAAAAATATAAATTATATGTAAAAGGCCTCTTTTTTTCTGACAGAAACACTTCGGTGGCTGGGTAGATGAGTGTCCAGTTTAGGCAAATACCTGAAGAATTTTGACTTTTGTGTCTTTCTATCTAAAGGGAAAGAGTTCCTCTCTTCTCCTCTCCCCTCCTCTTCCCTCCCTTTCTTTTCCCTCTCCTATCTCTTCTCTCCTCTCTTCCTTCTCTCCTCTTCCCCTTCTTTTCCTCACCTCTCCTACTTCCTCCTCTCTCCTTCCCCCTCACCTTCCCTCCTCTCTTTTCCCCTCCCCTCCTCTCCTCTTCTTCATTTCTTCTGCTTTCCTCCTTCCTCTCCTCTCTTCTCTTCCCTCCTTTCCTATCCTCCTCCTTTTACCTCTGTCCAGAGGATATCATATCTTTATCTGCTGGTGCTCTTCCCAAAGGAATGTAAATCTCGATTGCTGAAACCTGGAAAGATATCTCAAGATTTATGGGCTAGATTTCTTTCTTAAGGACCATACCCAATTCACTCTGGCTCTCACTGATTTGCCAGCAAGGATCCCATTGGTCAGTATTTGGGGCATGAATGTAAATAGCAATTGTTTCTGTTTTGGCTAGAAACCCTCAGGGTCTTCCCCTCCCAGACTGATTTTTTTTTAATTAGGTTGAAGGGGTCATTCTTTACCTCATTTCTTACTTAGCCTTAATCACTAATGGGAGTTGCCTCAGTCAAACTAAGGCCTTGGAAAGACATTAGCTAATAAAGGCCAAGGTCTCCCACTGAATCCAAGGCCATCTCTAGTCATCCTGATCTATATCTGGCCACTGGACCCAAATGGCTCTGGAGGAGAAAGTGAGGCTATTGACTTTGTTTAGCCCTCCCTCACTTAAATCCAATTCACTTGCAAGTCACGGCATCAGCTTCTTGATGTCATGGTCTTTTTTGAGAACAAAGGAGAAACAACAAGAGTGGCTGGCAATAGTGTTTGAATTAAGAACAGAAAAGAGAATGAGAGGTAGCATCATTCTTTACTGTTAATGTTCAGTCATTTCTGACTCTTTGTGACCTCATTTGGGGTTTTCTTGGCCAAAATATTAGAGTGGCTTGCCATTTCTTTTCCAGCACATTTTACAGATGAAGAAACTGAGGTAAAAAATATTGAGTGACTAACCCAGGGTCACAAAGCTAGGCAGTGTCCAAGGCCAGATTTGAACTCAGGTCTTCCTGACTCTAGGCCTGATTCTCTATCTACTGTGCCAGCATGATTCAGAAACCCAGCAAAGAAAATATGCCATGGATGCTGAGTGAAGTGAGCAGAACAAGGAGAACACTATGCACGGTAACAGCCACGTTGTGGCCTGACTAACTTTGATAGACTTTTCAGACTAAGAACTATTCTCTTCTAGGAGAGAAACCAGTCTTTGCTTTGAAAATAGATAGCAATCCCCTAGCTTCCTGGAATGCCTCCTGTTTTGTGCTGCTACCCTTGCTCCAAGGCAAGAGGGGCCTTTTCTGTTAAACCCTCAAGCTACCTGGATTACTGGACTGCTGCACCCCATCTTTCTTCTTGTTCAGCTGTTCCAAGGATTTTCCTGGAGAGATATTTTCTGGGCTTTCAAAGGTTAATAAGGGAAGGTAAGAACAACTTACTTCTTACTCCACCATCTTGGCCCCTCAGCATATCAGAAGGAGATCCTGAAACCCAGGTGGTGGAGTGGCCAAACACCAACATCAGGACCCCCGAGTGCCTCAATGAGGTTGGGGGAACTGGTGGGAACCAGCTTGGAAAACCACCAGGTGCCTCAGCATTGTACAGCAATTAGGTCTCCCAGGGCCTTAGCAAAGCAAAGGGAAACAGCCCTGCACGGGGCCCCAGGCAGATAAACATCCTGCAACAGCCATCTGAAAGGAGCTAAAGAAAGTGAAAGTAAGGAAAGACAATGAAGTAATAGACAATTTAGTAATGATATTACTAAACATATATGCACCAAATGGTATAGTATCCATATTCTTAGAGGAGAAGTTCAGGTAGGTACAGGAAAAAATAGACGTCAAAACTATACCAGTTGGGGATCTGAACTAGATAAATCTAACCATAAAATAAATGAGAAAGAACTTAAGGAGGTATATAGAATTTTAGAAAAGTTAGGTATAATAGAAGTCTGGAGAAAATTGAATGGGGATAGAAAGGAATATACTGTTTTCTTGGTGGTACATGGCACAAAAATTCACCATGTACTACGGCATGAAAACCTCACCATCTAATGCAGAAAGGCAGAAATATTAAATGCATCCTTTTCAGATCATGATGCAATGAAAATTGTATGTAATAAAGGGCCGTGGAAAGATAGACTAAAAAAAAATTGGAAACTAAATAATCAAAAAAATGATTGGGTCAAACAGCAAATCATAGAAACATTCAATAACTTCATTCAAGAAAAGGACAATAATGAGACAACATGCCAAAACTTATGGGATGCAGTGAAAGCAGTTCTTAGGGGAAATTTATTATCTCTAAATGCTTACAGGAATAAAATAGAAAAAGAGGAGATCAATGAATTGGGCATACAGCTAAAAAAAAAAGCTAGAAAAAGAACAAATTAAAAATCCTTAAACACCAAATTAAAAATACTGAAAGCCAAAGGAGAAATTAAGAAAATTGAAATTAAGAAAATTATAGAACTAATAAATAAAACTAAGAGATGGTTTTATGAAAAAAAAAAAATAAACCTTTTTAATTTAATTAAAAAAAAAAGAAAAAACCAAATTACTAGTATCAAGAATGAAAAGGGTAAGCTACCACCAAGGAAGAGGAAATTAAAACAATAATTAGGAATTATTTTGCCCAACTAATGCCAACAAATTTGACAATCCTAGTGAAATGGATAAATATTTACAAAAATAATAAATTGCCCAGATTAACGAAGAGGAAGTAAAATACTTAAATAACCCCATCTCAGAAAAAGAAATTGAACAAGCCATTGATGAACTCCCTAGGAAAAAATCTCCAGGGCCAGATGGATTTACATGCGAATTCTATCAAACATTTAAAGAACAATTAATTCCAATACTATATAGACTATTTGGGAAAATAGGTGAAGAAGGAGTCTTACCAAATTCTTTTTATGATACAAATATGGTGTTGATACCTAAACCAGGAAGAGTCAAAAAAGAAAATTATAGACCAATTTCTCTAATGAATATAGATGCAAAAATTTTAAAAAAATACTAGCAAATAGATTGCAACTTATCACAAGAATAATACACTATGACCAGGTAGGATTTATACCAGGAATGCAGGGTTGGTTCAATATTAGGAAAACTATCAGCAATTGAGCATATCAACAACAAAACCAAAGAAACCACATGATCATCTCAATAGATGCAGAAAAAGCTTTTGACAAAATACAACACCCATTCCTATTAAAAACACTAGAAAGCATAGGAATAAATGGAGTCTTCCTTAAAATAATAAATAGCATCTACCTAAAACCTTCAGCAAGCATCATATAATGGGGACAGCTAGAAGCATTTCCAATAAGATCGGGGTGAAACAAGGATGTCCATTATCACCACTGTTGTTCAATATTGTACTGGAAACGTTAGCTTTAGCAATAAGAGAAGAAAAAGAAATTGAAGGCATTAGAATAGGCAAAGAAGAAACAAAGCTATCACTCTTTGCAGATGACATGATGATATACTTAGAGAATCCTAGAGAATCAAGTAAAAAACTACTTGAAATAATAACTTTAGCAAAGTTGCAGGCTATAAAATAAACCCACATAAATCATCAGCATTTCTATATATTACCAACAAAGCCCAACAGCAAGAGATAGAAAGAGAAATCCATTTAAACTTACTGTAGACATTATAAAATATTTAGGAGTCTACCTCCGAAACAAACCCAGGAACTCTATGAACACAATTACAAAACACTTTTCACACAAATAAAATCAGATCTAAATAATTGGAAAAACATCAGTTGCTCATGGGTAGGCCGAGCTAATATAATAAAAATGACAATCCTACCTAATAATTTACTTATTCAGTGCCATACCAATCAAACTACCAAAAATTATTTTATAGAGTTAGAAAAACAATAACAAGATTAATTTGGAAGACCAAAGGTCCAGAATATCAACGGAACTAATGAAAAGAAATGCAGGGGAAGGTGGCCTAGCAATTCCAGATCTTAAATTGTATTATAAAGCAGCAATCATCAAAACTGCTTGGTACTGGCTAAAAAATAGAGCAGTGGATCAGTGGAATAGGTTAAATATGCAAGACACAGTAGTCAATGACTATAGTAATCTATTATTTGATAAACCCAAAGACCCCAGCTTCTGGGATAAGAACCCACTCTTTGAAAAAACTGCTGGGAAAACTAAAAGAGTATGGCAGAAACTAGGCATAGACCCAAATCTCACACCATATACCAAAATAAAGTCAAAATGGGTTTGACTTAGATATAAAGGCTGATACATAAGAACTGGGGAACAAGGAATAGTTTACCTATCAGATCTATGGAGAACAGAAGAATTCATGACCAAACAGGAGATAGAGAACATTATGAAAAGCAAAATGGATAATGATTTTGTTAAATTGAAAAGTTTTTGCACAAACAAAGCCAATGCAACTAAGATTAGAAGGAAGGTAGAAAATTGGGAAAGAATTTTTACAACCAGTCTCTCTGATAAAGGCCTCATTTCTAAAATATATAGAGAATTAAGACAAATTTATAAGAATACAAGGCATTCCCCAATTGATAAATGGTCAAAGGATATGAACAGACAGTTCTCAGATGAAGAAATTAAAGCCATCTATAGTCATATGAAAAAATGCTCTAAATCATTATTGATTAGAGAAATGCAAATCAAAACAACTCTGAGGTACCACATCACACCTATCAGATTGGCCAACATGACAAAACAGGAAAATGATAAATGTTGGAGAAGATGTGGGAAAATTGGAACACTATTGTTGTGTGAGTTGTGAAATGATCCAACCATTTTGGAGAACAATTTGGAACTATGCCCAAAGGGCTATAAAAATGTGCATACCCTTTGACCCAGCAATAGCAGTTCTAGGGCTATATCCCAAAGAGATCATACAAATGGGAAAAGGACCTTCACATACAAAAATGTTCATAGCAGCTCTTTTTGTGGTGGCAAAGAATTGGAAATTGAGAGGATGCCCATCAATTGGCAAATGGCTGAGTAGGTTGTGGTGTATAAATGTAATGGAATACTATTGTGCTGTAAGAAATGATGAACGGGCAGATTTCAGAAAAACCTGGAAAGACTTGTATGGTCTGATGTTGAGTGAAGTGAGCAAAACCAGGAGAAAGTTGTGCACAGTAACAGCCATGTTGTGTGATGGCTAATATTGATAGACTTAACCCTTCTCAGCAACACAAGGATCTAAGACATCTCCAAAGGATGCTATCCACGACTAAAGAAAGAACTTGGAGTTTGAAGGCAGAAGCATAGTATTTGCTATTTTTTTCTTCTGTTGTGTTTTGTTTCCTCTTTCTGGTGATTCCTCCTATTGGTTCTAATTCTTTCCTACAACATTACTAATGTGAAAATATGTTTAATAGGAATGTATATGTATAGCCTATATCATATTCCATGCTGTCTTGGGGAGGGAGGTGGGAAAGAAGGGGAAGAAAAATTTAAAACTCAAAAGCTTATGGAAGTGATTGTTAATAAATCAAAATAAATTAATTCTAAGAAGATAATAGATAGCAGTCATATTTTTTCCATCACATAAATAAAAGCTTAAAATATTCATTGTAAGTCAGTTAAAATTTTCCACTGTTCTCCTTTGTCATTGTAAATGAGATTCTCAGTCGTTATATTTCTGGCTACTAGTAGCTACTACACCAAATTTCTATGACAAATTGTTTATGGATAATTTCAACTACAGATTTTTCATTTTCTTTACCTCTTTAGGACCTTGTAATATTTGATTCTTTAAAAAGTATTCATTACCACTTACTCCTTTAATGCCAAACCAGTCTCCTTTCCCTTTTCTAACTAACCTCTGTCCCTATCTTATCAGTTTGCTTTATTTTCCTACTTATACTAATTATCAACACACATGCACTCTGTAGGCAATGTAGTCTAGTTGAAGTGATAAATTATCCTGAGAGAAAGATCTGAGGTACCAAGTGCCAGGTAAGTCAAACCACTGTCACCACTTTGAGTACTATTTCCACATGGACCTAGTGTATACATATATATGCACACACAGACACACAGAATATATATGTGTGTGTGTATATATACATATATATATGCATATATACACACACACACACATATATACACATATACATATAGACACAGGCACATATACATACATGTATACACATACATTTTATACATGTACATATATGTATATATGCATGTATACATACATATATACATACATTTTATACATGTACCTATATGTATATATGCATGTATACATACATATATATATATATACACATAGTTCTTGCCATCAAAATTCTTTGTCTTGTCAGATATTGCAACATAAGAAACTGATAACATTTTTTTCCCAGTAGAAATGACTTTAAGAAGAGAAATTGCTCTTTACTCTGACACAGAACCCTCAAAACTAAAAGGCTCTTCCATCTGATTTGCAGCTGAAACTTCTGCTATGTGTTATATCCCTGTATCCTCCATGTGGATAAGAGATCCTTGAGGTCAAGGACTGCCTTTTATATCTGTACCCTCAGCAATTAGTAGAGTGCTTTTGTATACAGTAAGCAATTAATAAACATTCATTCGTTTACTCAATTCTCTACTCCTGTTTCTCCTCCATTAGCTCAAGATCTAACCTTTTTCTTACTCTGTTTTTAATACTCATCACATTTCTTGCCTCCTTTTAGACTCACTCTTTTCCTCCTCTAGAATATTTTCACTGTAGCTCAATTCCTCCTATAATTATTAATGACATTTTGTTTTTAAACTTCTAGCTCTGTTTCTTTTTCAGCTCAAGTCATTTTTCTTCTTTAGTTCTGCTAATTTTTTTCTCTCCTCTAGTTGTCTTCATAATTCTAAAACATCACTTTTAAAATTCTTCTTCTTCTTCTTCTTCTTCTCTTCTTCTTCTTCTTCTTCTTCTTCTTCTTCTTCTCCTCCTCCTCCTCCTCCTCTTTCTCCTTCTCCTCCTATTCCCCTGCTCCTCCTCTTTTTCCTCCTCCTCCTCTTTCTTTTCTCCTTTTTAATATGATCCTACTTTCAGAATTATTAAATGTGTTTTATGGATGAGGCAAGTGATACTTTTAAAAATTGTCAAGTGTAACACAACTATCTATGATAGAGCCAACATTCTGACATCAGGTCTTACAATCGTAATTTATTTTTGTCTTTTAAAACAAAGTAGAACAGAGAATTGCTTAGTAGAACAAAGAATCTCAGATAAGGCAAGAAGTGATAAAGAATTCTATGCAAAACATTCTTTTGGGAGATATAGTTCTAAATAAGAGCTTTTAAACTGAAAATCACATTTTGTTGTGTTGGGTCCCATTTGTTAGCAGAGAATTCAATGGCATATGTCATACTAATTTTAGGGACATCATGTAACTAGGAGGATAACAAGCACTTATCACTCAGCTCCTTTCTACTTTTAAATTTCATCTGAAAGATTTAAACATTGAACAATAATTGTCACCTCCCTCCCTCACAGGGTTAGAAGCAGGATTAATGAGGAAATGTTTTTATAGATGTTATGAGCTACTTGGCAGAAAGACTATATATAGTATAATGTTTTTGTTAAGATAAACTTTATAGTGAGAAAGAACATATTACAAGTTTTGCAATTTAACTCTAAGAAAAGTATGATTAAGAAAACCTTCTATTTGTTTTGCTAAAGATATAAGTTGAAAGGGCTAATTAAAAGAGAACAAGAATTTGATTACTTTAATTCATGTATTATGTAAAATAGAGAAGTCAGTCATTTGTTAAAATAAGAATTGATGGGGTAATATTGATAATAATCATATACAAAATTTAACAAAGAGCTTTCCTCATAACAAACCTCAAAAGAAAGTTCTGCAAGTTTAAGCAGTATTCATCCTTATCCCATTTAATTACTCAAGGTCCATATATCTTCAGACATCTTGGAGAAATCAAGTTAAAACATTGTATGAGATATACAATCAAAAGTAAGCAAATGTCAGTAATTCCCTAGTCAATTTGAAAATGTCAGAAGACCATAAGTAAATATGTTTTGATTGGTTAAAGATTAAGTCACATCTCATGTACTACGTATAAAAAGAACAAGCTAATTTAATGTTAGTCCAATTGGAAAGGACTCAAAATTTGGAAAATGAGGATTCCAGGCCTTTAATAGGGAATCATTCTTAGTGGTGGTGGGGAGTTATCTTCCTCTATTTTTCTTTTCTCCTCATTGACTGTATTACTGGTAAGGCTAGACTAATGAGAAAAAAGGAATTGAGCTGGGAGTAGATTTAAGTATTCTGCTAATAAATAGACAATCTACTGAGAAATGGAAACTGAGTATTGAGAGATGTAGTTGACAAGATTATGACCTAGAACATTTTGAAAAGTCTGAAAACCTAGGTTTTCTCCTCAGAATTGCTAGCAGTATCCAAAAGAGCAACAAAGACTAATGGTAGCAGCTGCATTTGGAGCTAGACAGATACTAAGAACAAACTCACAAAGTTTGTTACCACCCCGTGTCATCATGGAAGAAAGTCTTGAGTGAAGTTCTTCAAGAATATGTATTTGGTCCTGAGATGTTTAATATTTTATCAATAACTTTTACAAATAAATGATATGCTTATTAAATTTGCAGATGACAGAAAGCTAGGAGACATCACTAATATGTTGGCAAAGTCAAGATCCAAGAGGATCTTGACAGACAAGAACATTAAGCTGAATCCAATAAAATGAAATTCAGTAGGGATAAATGTGAAGTCTTTCATTTCAGGACTAAAACACCTATACAGTTATAGTATTGTGGAGGTATAGATAGCAGTTCTTCTGGAAAAAAAAAAGATCTGGGTTATTAGTGGACCAGAAGTTTAATATGACTCAAAAATTGTGATTTCACATCCAAAAAAAGAAAATGGAATCTTGGACCAAATTAGGAAAGGAGGTGTACCTTCCAGGAATACAGAGGTGATAATCCCATTTTACTCTGCCTTTCTCAGACATCACATGGAATACTCAGTTCATTTCCTGAAACTGTGGTTTAAGAAGAACATTGGTAAGCTATAAAATGTTCAGAAGAGGGCAACCAGGATATGAATGGCCTTGGATTCATTATATATGAGGATTTGTTGAAGGAACTGGACCTGTTTAATGTGGAGAAAAGAAGCCTCAGAGGTGAGGATATGATAATTCTGTTTAAATATTTGAAGGACTTTTATGTTAAATATTTGGAGAGTTATTACGTCAAAGTGGTATTAGTGTTGTTCTGTTTGGCCCCACAGGTGGAATTTAGTCTTGATTTTAAGTGGGGGGAAAAAAGGCATCCTGACAGAGATAGCTATCTAAAAGTGGAATGGACTTCCACTTATAATCATAGTAGGGAATCTTTTCCTACATGGATTGCACTAGATGGCCATTAAGGCCCTGTATAATTCATGAATTCTGTAATTTTATGAACCAGTCAGGCCCAGGAAAGGTAGTTTTAAGACTCTGTAAGAGTTCTCAGAGCCTAGCAAAGAGTTATACCTAAGTCTCTTATAAAATATCTGAAGGATTTACCTTTTATCTTGACCTATTTAAAATTTTATAATGACATATAAAGGCATAGAAGAGATGCTTCAATTCTATAGATGTCAACTATGTGGATAACATGAAAATACTAAGGAGAAAGAGATAGGAGCAAGCATTTATTAAGTACCTTCTGTGCGTCAGGCATTGTGCTAAATGCTTTACAATTATTATCTCATTTGATCCTTGCAAGAACTTTGGAGGTAGATACTATTATCCCCATTTTACAGTTAAGAAAACCAAAGCAGATAGAGGTTAAGTGACTTGCTCAGTGTTACAGAGCTAGTGTCTGAGGCTGGATTTGAACTTAGGTCTTTCCGACTTTAGACCCAGCTCTTTGTCCACTGTATCACCCATGGAGTACATATGAGAGAAAGGTAAAGTCCTGGATGATAACTAATATGGAGAAATATCTCAACAGGCCAGAACCATGGATCAAAGGAAAGGAATGAGATTAAATATAGTAGAGATCTATAAAAAAAAAAATCACCCCTCCACTTGGCAGCTAGTGACTAGAGATAGGGATTCAGTGGATAGAGGATAGGGCCTGGAGTCAGGAAGACCTGAGTTCAAATCCAGCCTCTGATACTAACTTGTGAACCTAGGTAAGTCACTTAACTACTGTCTGCCTCAGTTTCCTCAACTATAAAATAAGGATAATAACACCACTTACCTCCGAGGGTTGTCGTGAGATGAAATGAGAAAATACATATAAGCGTTTAACACTGTGTTGAGCATATAATAAGAACTTAATAAATACTTGTTTCCTTTCTTCCTTTTTGTATCCCCAGCTCTTGGCATAGTTCTTGGAACATAGTAAAAGACTAATAAATGTTTTGTTTTGTTTTTTTTCTTTTTGCCACATTGAAAAAAGCCTAGAGAAAGAAGAAACATTATATAGTGGATAGAAAGCTAGCTTCATAGTCTGGAAGATGATGATTTCTGTCATATCTGTATAAGTGACCCTGGACAAGTCACTTAACTTCTCAATATACCAGGCAGCTTTCTAAAATAAATACACAAACAAACAAAACTCTAACTTTAAAAGCAGTGGCTGATCTGCACTGGCAGAAAAAACTTCGTCCATGAGAGTTCCTTAATACATTGACATTTTTGGTCTAGTAACAAAATTTGCTAAAAAAAAAAAATAGAAATATAGTATCCAGAATGAGGGAGTCAGTAATTCATTGACAGTTTATCCTCGTTAGTCCATAGAGAGTATGGCACTGAGTTCAGGTTACCGCAATTTAGAAAAGATGAAGACAAGCTGGAAACTATGTTAGTAAGGTGATTGGGGAACATTCCAAATGAGAATTAATTGGAGAAACTTGGGATAATTAGCCTTTAAAATGCAAAATAGCTGCTTCAAGATCTCGGATGTTGTCAGGTCAACCATAAGAATTTATTCAATACCTACTATGTGCCAAAATCTATCCTAAATTCTGGGAATAGAAAGAAATTTAAAAACAAATAAGTTCCTAGTCTCAAGGAGCTCACAGGGAAGCAACATACAAACAACTATATACAAGCAAGATAGCTATAGTCTAAATTGGAAATAATCTCGAAGAGAAGACACTAGCATTAAAGGTGCTCACAGAAGACTTCTTGCAAAAGGTGAAATTTTAGTTGAGGATTGAAAGAATCATGGGAAGCCATGAATGAGTGATGAGGAAGGAGAGGATTTGGCATGGAGGTCAGCCAGTGAAAATACTCAGAGATTTGAAATGGAGTTTCTTGTGTGAAGAACAGCAAGAAGGCTGTTGCTGTTGCATTGCAGAAATGCTGGAGGGTAATAATATGCAAGAAAACTGCAAAGATAGGAAGAGACCAGATAACGAAGGGCTTTACAGATGATTTTATGTTTGATCATTGAGGCAATAGGGAACCACTAGAGTTTATTGAATAGGGAACTAACATGGTTGAATTTCTTAGGAAGATTGCTTTGATAGTTCAGTGGAAGGTAGACTGGAAAGAGAAGAACTTTGAGTAAGGGATGTTAAGAAGGAGGTTAATGCCCTGGAGTGGTAGTAGTGTGAGAGTACAGAAGAGGTACACATGAGAAAGGTTATGAAGATAGAATGAATAAGATTTGACAACTGATTAGATATGTGGGGTGAAAGAATGAAGAATCAAAGACACTGTCTAGTGTTTGAAACTGGGTGACTGAAATAAGTTTTGTTGCCCTCAATTGTAATATGACAGCTAGGAGTTGAGGAGATTTTAGGTGAAAGATAATGAATTCTATTTTGTGTTTTTTTAACGTATCTATTACTATTAAGATATCTACTTCAAGTTGTCCAATAAGCAAATGAAAATTCAAGACTGGAGGTTAGAAGAGAGGTTGGACATGGATAAATAGAATTGAGAGTGATCAGTATAGAGGTGATAATTGAATCTGTGGGAGTTATTAAGATGATCAAGCATGATAATATAGATGGTGAAGAGAAGACCCAGGACAGAGCCTGGAGTGAGACTCATGGTTAGTGAGAGCAACCTGGATGAAGATCCATCAAAGGAGATTGAGAAGGACTGGTAAGACATGTAGAAGAAGAGAAGTTGTCAAATAGAACAGGAATTATTCCTGTTCTACTTAGTCTAGCAGAACTTCAATAAGGAATGGGCAGAAGTGACAGAGGGAAATTTAGGATTGATGGAGATAGATCCTGGAGAGAGAGTGGGAAGACTCTTTGCCCCAACTGCCCCTTTAGTTTTTTCAGTATCATTGAGCAATCTCTTTTTTACTCCCCTAGCCACATATTGGTAGCTGTTAATCGTCTGTCTCCTGAGTCCTTCTCCATGCTTTCTCAATTACTTAATAGCTTGGCTTACAATCTTCCTATAAACATCAGCTCTTGCCTATATGCATATATTCCCTCAAACACCCTAACTTTCCAGTTCATCAGTCTACTTAATTCCTGTGACTTACTCTTCCATTTGTACTTCATTCAAGCACAGAATTGTCACACCTTTAATCTTGGATCATCCATGGATGTTCTACATCCATGTTCAAGAATTTTATAATTCCTTTATTTGTCTGTAATCTCTGGTCATTATGTTTATACTGAAAATCTCACTATGATTTATGATCCCTCTACATCTTTGTATTTTCATATTTCATCATTCCTACTCTGGCAAAACTTTATTCTTTTACCAATTTTGACTTTTTAGTTAATCAGCTGAACTATATACTGTTTTCTACTCTGAAATTCTTTCTGCCCTATCACTATTTAAACCCAACCTGGATTACTCCTAATATATACATTCTCTGTTCTCACTCCATTGCTGTTAAATGGAGCTGGAGGAAGTTGCACAACCATGCTGAATGGGTGCACTATAAATCCAGTGGGCCCTCACAGAAACAATACAATCTCTTCACTCCTTCCTAATTGATTTCCTATTTCACTTACTGCAGTAACTGTTTCATACTTTCTTTTCTCCCTACAAGCTTCTGTATCATTCTCTCTATCTATTTCAGCTGAGGACTTAGGTTCATATTTCACTAAGAAAATTAAAGACATTCACTAGTTCACTGCATCTCAAAACACTTTGACGTCATTCCCTACTAGGTCATCCTTTACTCCAAAGCCTGAAGCCTTTTTCTTATCAATGCCAACCCCTCTACATGTGCTCTTGATACTGTCCTTTCCTGCCTTCTCTGGCATATTTCTTTTATGATCTGATCTCTTTAATCTTCAGTCTCTCCTTATTTACAGATTATTTTCCTGTTTTCTACAAGTATACCCAAGTCACTTCTATCATTAAAAAAAAAAATCCTCAATAGACCACACTATCTCCTCTAGCTAGTAGCCTATAGGTCTCCCCTCAATTTCAGCCAAATTCTTTAAAATAGTTATGTGGCAATGAGGAAAAATGGAATTAGGAACAGAGTTCATGGGGGTGAATTTGGAAATTGTACACAACATTGCCAATTCTAGGAAACGATTTTCCCAAATGGATCAGTGGCCAAATGTTTATATTTGTTGGCACATTATATAAAAAGAATGAAAAATGAAGAAAACACATGAAGACCTGGAGCTTGACTAGATCCCATCATGAAAAACCAAAGGTCTTCCCAGTCTTCTCTCAAGGAATAATTTCTGTCTTCAAGGAATTTTTTGTTTCAAAATGACCCTCCTACTCTAATGATCCTGCCATTCCTCTATATAGTCATCTGTAGTAGTTTAATACAAGATTCATATTAAATTTCACAGTGACAGCAATATAGTTAGAGCTTCATTAATTTTGCATGTGAAAAAATTCAGAGATGGTATACATGAGTCTTTTTCATGGAGTAGAAACTTTAAAATGATTTAATCACCGCGCATGTTCATTTTCTTAATTGAGTACATGAAATCTACTCCTAATTAGTATCTTTTTAAAACCTACTACAGAAAAAAAGTATTTCTTTAAAGTTTCTTTAAAACATTGAAACTTCTAGTATTAATAAATTATTCTTGTATTTCAGAGGATTTCTGTTTTTACGATATATTACAAAATGCATTTACTTGTTTATCATTTAGCCAGTTTTATTTATTTCATCATCCTGGGTGCTCACAAACACTACAAGATTCCAGTTTGTATTGGAATAATTAAATTACATTGCTAAAAATCAAAGAAAATGAAGCACAACACTTAGCTGAGTGTCTTACAAATAATAGATCATCAATGAATATTTGTTAACTTTATGTGTGAAGAAATTTTTTTTTCATTTAAAATATTATATAATGCTCAGAGCAGACTTTCTCCATTATTCTGTTTTAAGGAGAGGTTATTATTTTCTTTTTAGTCACTAAGGAACAGGTGAAATACCCTAGAATGAACACCATAGTATAACAATGTAAGTAATGGAATTGTGTTAAAGTAAACACTAAGTTATGAATCATATTGTGGATCTTTGGAACCAATAAATGAAAAAAGTGCGTGTGAACTAGCAATAAAAATGAGTGATCTGAATTTAAGTGGAGAAAGGTATTAAGTAAACAATGCTTCTTCATCTCCTATTATCCTATAAATTTATGTATTATTTTGGGTATATCTGTGTGTGTTTGCATGTATGTTTCTTTTGTGGTGGACATCTGGGAAATTTAGTGGGGTTTTTTTTGCTAATTTTAATTGTTACTATTTCTCTTTTAAGTTGATAAAGTATGTGCAAATTCTCCATGAAGCATACATAAAAGAATATAGAAAAAAAATCGAACAGGTTGAAAGGAAATCTATGTAAAGTCATATTACAATGGTGGAACAAGCTGAGACTCATGTTACTGGCTTTGTAAATTTTTTAAATACATATTCAGTTCATTAACCTTTCCTTTTCTATTTTTGTAATAGATGTTTTAGGGATATAATTTTTCTTCATAAGTACTACTTTACCTTTATTCCAGAAATTTTGGTATGATGTTAAGTTTGAGAATATATAAGTTTGAGAAAAACAAAAAAAATTGTTTTTCCTTTAAATATTACTACTCTGGAATATACAAAATATTTCATTTTATGACTCCCTATTACTCAGTGGAGTGTAATTAACTGTTCCATTGCTTAAATAAAGAAATGTCAATGACTATTATGAGCAGATACTTCTCAATAGTTAACACATTGATTACATTCAGTTTACAAAAATTATTTGTTTTAATAATTCAAAGCCCATATAAATCATTCAATGTACTCCCTTTTAGACAATCTAAAATAGGTTGCTATTTAAATGAAATTTTGGGACAAATGTTGATGTTTACCTCAAAATTATAAAATGGAGATTCCATCTTTATTGGCCATTTCTCTTACTTTATCATTGAAAATTAATGGTAACCAAGTTTGGAAAACTTTGCTTTAATGAGTTAAACTTCTTTTTAGGTTTACTTTATTCAAATGTGTCACACATCCTGGTAGCAGTTGTCTACTGGCTCCCATATCATTGTACTTCATTTTTTAAAGAGTTCAGTCCTTGGGTGACAATCTTCTGCTGTCCTCTAAGTCCTACCCTTATGTCAGGAGCTTTGATATGTATGTTTATGTCTCCTCAAAAACTCTACATTTCCAGTTATTGAATTTATTAAATTCCCATGACCCACTCAACCTCAGCTCCACACCCTTCATCTTGCCACCATCTACAACTGTTCAATTTCTTTCATCAAGAAAATAGACTCTATTTTATCTGATACCCCATCATTCTATCTCTTCCTTTGTGTTATTCTGCTTATTTTTTTCTCTTTACCATAACTTCCTTTATCTTCACCTCTCAATATTTTCTCAGGGAGTCAATGCTTCTCAGACTTTACTTTCCTCCTTTTCCATTCCTCTACTTTCAAATCTCTTGCTTCTTTTCAAAATTTCTTCTTGAACACCTTGCCAAGTACTAGCTCTTATTATTCTTAACTTCTGTTTCTTAAATTCCAACTCATATGCTGCTAAGCAGAGCTGGAGGAAATAACGTGACTGAGTTACTTAACTAGGTCTACTATAAATTTGTATTGCCTAATATCATCCTGGCCTTCATTGCAATAAGGCATTCCTTTACTGCTTCCTATTTTTTTCTCTACACTATTCTTCTCAGTACTTGTTCTAAATATTCTATCCTGAATTTAAACTGTGTTCCTAAATGCTACAAAATGGAGATAGCCTTGCAGTCCAGCCTTAGAAAGGTATTGACAAGAAAAAAAGAAAATATTGGCGAGTGAAGGAATTAGGAATATATAAAAAAATGCAAAAAAACACCAAAGTTTCTAATTAAAAAAAACCCTTAAAAGATAGGTCAGAACATAATTGAATAAATCAACACAAATTATCATAAAACCAGGAAGAAGAATGAGTAGTAAATCCTCAAAAAGAATACACATCTCCCTTAGCAAATATTATAAGATAAAGGAAAGTGAAATGATGCCTAATAAAATAGAGAATCTGTGTACTCCTGAGATAACTTAGAATGACAACAACAAATACTACAAATTTCAAAAGAGAAGTTAAATTCATTTTAAAAAGAATGCATACAGGTAAGAACTGAGTTCTGAACATATAATATGAAATATCAATAGATTAAGAAAAATTACACTTATGGAGAGTCTTCCTAAAGAACTAAAAGGAATATTAACATATAGGGAAAACAATATTGAAACAAAGAGAAATCTGGCAGAAGAAAAGAAAAAAAGGAAGCACTATTCCAAGCAGCTATGAATTCTATACAAGCTAAAGTAATTTACCTTAAAAATTTGCAGATGATTTGGCATTGATTATTATGATGTGCAGAGGTTTTTATGAATTATAGTCTCCAAAAAAAAAACATGACTTCTTGAAAAATCTGTATTTTGGATACAAGCAGCAAAAGAATCAATTGAGAGAATGCATATGTTACCTTGGGGCAGAGAAATATATCACTTCCAACTCCAATACATTAAGTAATTAAATTTAACAATTTCAAGAAAAATTCATGTTCTTGAAAAGGAAGAAAAGGAAAAAGCCTTCATATATGAATAGACATAAAATCAATTGCCACAAGATTTTTCTAGAGTCATAAAAATTACAGAAAAAAAGAAATAGTGTATTTTGAAAAGCAGTTTCATATTATTATTTTTTGGGGGCGGGGCTAGGCAATGGGGTTAAGTGAGTTGCCCAGGGTCACACAGCTAGTGTTATGTGTCTGAGGCCGGATTTGAACTCAGGTCCTCCTGAATCCAGGGCTGGTGCTGTATTTACTGCACCACCTAGCTGCCCCCAAGCAGTTTCAAACTATAACAGAAATGACAACTTACAAACTTTAATCATGAATAAAAAGATGAATATTTAACCAACCAGAGACAATTGAAGCATTTGTACAAAATAAATACAGAAATAAACAGAATATTTGTCTTGCAAATATCACCAAACAAGAGAAAAACAAGAACAATCCTAAATACAAATGTCAAGTAAATAATTAAGGATGAACAATATTATTTCAAATTTAGAAGGTTTTGTTTTTAAGAAAAAAAAAAGACTGAACTCTTGGCTAAAAGTAAAATAACAAGTGATCATTAAAGCATACAAAGTGAAACATGGGAATAAAAATATGAGCAGAATTTTTTAAAAAATAGGAGAAATAAAAGTTGAGCAGCAAAACTGAACTACTGTGGACTAAACCCTTTTATATTAGTCCCCATCTTTAAAGATTACTTAATGTATTTACTTTGTGGGTTGGACTGCAGAGTGAAAACGGACATTAATGGTGAAAAAGTTGATGTAGCACAAGGGAAAGGTAATGTACCCTAATAATTCAGTAGATGCACAGTGTTTCCTAGTGTCTCTCATCAAAGAAATGACATGCAAGGTCATGGGAAAGGCTGTAAAGGAATACAGAAATCTCATAATATATTTAATCTAGGGAAATTGGTGAACAGAGAAACTTCTTCATCTGAAAGAGTTTTGTGTGCTTATTGACAACATCCTGGTAGAGAACAAAGGATTGATGAGCTTTAAGGAGAAGTTGACACCTGTAATTGTTGATGAAGATGCAGGGGGAATATAGACTTTGAGGTGATATGGATTTTCGGAAAGAGACTGAGGGCATGGTGTAGGACTGCAGTGTCTAATTTGTAACCTAGATCAACATCTGCTAGTCTGACCATATTATACCACCACCATCCCTTCCATTCAAGCAATTCCAGTGATTCCCTAGTAGCTCCAAGTTAACATATAAAATTATCTTTGTGTTTTTTAAAGTCCTTCCTCATTTTCCAGTTTTCTGAAACCTTATACCTCACATCACCCATGTTTAATTGTGCATCATGACCCCATATGGGGTCACATAAACTGGACGTGGGGGTTGTGAAAAATTTGTTAACAGGAAAATGTTTCTGAATACACTGCCAAAAATTAATTCAAAATCAAATGTGCAGTGAATCCGAGCTGTTTCTGGCAGCACTTGCCTGTTTTGCATTGTGCAACCTCACTTCTGAACTTTGCACTGCACATGACAACATGCCACACAACACTGACAAATGCTGCTAGAAACACTTCAGCTAAAGTTTGAGAATATTGTATGTTATTAATTGCAGTGCTTTTACTGTACATATGACATTTTCTGCTCTTATGGAAACATAATAGTTTAATTATGGAAAATGAATACTTTTAATATTTTCCTACAATCATTTCTCAGAATGAAGTATCAAATTAGTGTATTTTAGGATTGTGTTTTAGAATGTTTGATTTTAAAATTGCCTTTATCTCCTTCTTTTACAGAAATGTAAGTGTTTAATTGCAGCAAGTAGATACAAAAGCCCTTTAATCATCAATTTAAACATCAATTTTTTTTAAATTAAGCACAAACAAATATATATAATTTAACAAACTAAAGCTAGTGTTTCTTTGAGAAATTATTAGCAATATTTATATTTGAGGAAAAAAATAATTTTTGGTTATGGATAAGTGGCTAAATTTAGACAGCAGAGGCAAACATATTGATGACAGTGTGACAGAGCCTTTGCTTCCAGATTGCAGTACACATATATTTATAAGAAAAAAATATGTAAATCATTTTTGCAATATGGATTTACTCCTAATAATGGTGATGGTGTGGAAAAAATTCTTTCTTAATTTGTAATGAGGTTTTGGCTGCAGAGAGCATGAAACCAGCCAAACTAAAATGACGTCTTAATACCAAGAATGTAGTGTATTGCAATAAACCAAAGGAATATTTTGAACATCTTTTAAAATCTTCAAATAAAGAAAAACAATATTTTGAGAAATTTGTTACTATCAATGAAAAGTATTTACTTGCATCTTACAAAACTTCTTATTTAATTACAAAAACTAAAAAGCCATATATGATAGGAGAAAATCTTGTGTTACCTGCTGCTATTAAAATGTCAGAAATAGTTCATGGGGGAAAGTATGAGGATAAAATTCACAAAATTCTTTTATCAAGTGATATTGTTTCCAAAAGAATTTCTGAAATCAGTAATGACCATTCCAGCAGTTTATTACCAGGCTTAAGAGTAGCCCAAAGTTTGCAACTCAGTTAGATGAAACAAAGGACATTTCTAACATGGCAAGTTGTTACTGTATGTAAAATATGTTTGCAAAGGAAGCATACATGGGGAATTATTGTTTTGTCACCCTTTGGAAGGGCAGACAAGAGGGCAAGATATATATGTTAAAGTTGATGAATTTTTCACAAATGAAGGTTTACAGTAGAAAAATTGTATTGGAGTCTGTAGAGATATTGCTAGAGCAATTACAGGCAAGAATGTTGGATTTGTAGCAAAAGTTAAAGCTGGTGGCAGAGAACTTATCACTTTTACTCACTACATGATTCATTGGGAGGCACTTGTAGCCAAAAAAATATCACCAGAGTTAGATGTTGTCCTTCATGATACTATCAAAATCATTAACTTCATTAAAAGCTGTGCCCTTAAAAGTCATTTGTTTTCAAACTTTTGTAAAGACATGGGCTCTGATTACAAAAACTTACTACTACATGCAGAGGTAAGGTGGCTTTCAAGGAGGTGAAGTTTAAACAGAGTATTGAAATTGAGAGATGAAGTTGTTATATTTTTGACTGAGCAGAAATCCAGTTTTGTTCATTTTTTTTCATAATGACTTATGGCTTTCAAAACTGCGTTATTTCTTGGATATTTTAGAAAAACTCAGTGATTGAAACATGTTGCTCTAAAGAAAAAAATGTAACATTTGTGTTAAAAGATAAAATTGAAAATTTTACTAAAGAAGTTAACATATGGAAGAATAGGATTGAAAGTGGTTCTTTAGAAATGTTTACAGTTGCAGATGATCAACAGGGGATATGGTTGTGGAGAAGGGAATAACTTGTATTCAGTTATGACAAGGGTTCCATTTGAAGAAAATTCTCATTGTGGGATATATATATGTATATATGTATGTATGTATATGTATACATACCATTGCAGCAACAGGAGAAAGAAATTAAGGCTATAAACATAAGCAAAGAGAAGATAAAACTATCCTGACCTACTGATGTCGTGATGGTTTACTTAAAAATCCTAGTGAATCAGCAAAGAAACTAAGAAAACTAATAGCTTCAGCAAAGTTGGAGACTACAAAATAAAGACAATACTAACAAATATTAACAATAATAACAATAATGTTAAAGATGCAACGAGTAAAAGGAAAGTTTGATTCAAAATAACTTTCAATTAAATAAAAGGGTAATCAGTCAACTAAAATGTAATTAGTACTTGCATACTTTCAAATAAAAAGTGCTTATTAAAGAACAACTTCAATATCTTGAGGGATATTCAGTGCTCATGTCTAAGCTGTTTCCAAGAAATAAAAATGGAAATATGAAACTAAATTTGTCATATTAATGCTATATAAATAAAACTATCAAACGTATAGAGGCAGTATCGAAAGATAAAATAGATAATTCTGATTAAATGAAATTTAAAAGTTTCTGCACATGACAAAATTAATTCATCTAGGATAAGAAAAGATGAAACCTCACTTAAAAAAAATAGCATACAGCACAGTATTTAAATACCAGAAGAGATTCTAATTTGTAATACTGATGGGGTGATGGGACCCAGACCCCTGAACAGAAAAAACAATGTCTTTGAAAGCAGCTTAGTCTCTGAACTTTCCCATACAAGTCAGTTGGGAGAAATTTAGAATGAAATATTTTCTTTTTTTTCCTTTTATTAATTTATTTTGATTTCTCAATAATCACTTCCATATGCTTTTGAGTTTAAAATTTTTCTCCCCCTTCCTCCCCACCACCCTCCCCAAGACAGCACACAATCCGATATACACTATACATTTACATTCCTATTAAACATATTTTCACATTAGTGATGTTGTAAGTAAAAATTAAAACCAATAGGAGGAACTGTCAGAAAGAGGAAACAAAACTCAATAGAAGAGAAAAACCTCCACAGTTCTTTCTTTGGATATGGATAGTATTTTCCATCACTAGGCTTCTGAAGATGTCTTAGATCCTTGTATTGCTGGGAAGGGTTAAGTTTATCAGTCTTAGTGAACGCACAATGTAGCTGTCATTGTGTACGATGTTCTCTTGGTTCTGCTCAATTCTCAGCTTCAGACCATACAAGTCTTTCCAGGTTTTTCAGAAGTCAGCCTGTTCATCATTTCTTATAGCACAATAGTATTCCATTACATTCATATACCACAACCTACTCAGCCATTCGCCAATTGGTGGGCATCCTCTCAATTTCCAATTCTTTACCACCACAAAAAGAGCTGCTATGAATATATTTGTACATGTGGATCCTTTTCACATTTGTATGATCTCTTTGGAATATAGCCCTAGAGTGTTATTGCTGGGTCAAAGGGTATGCACATTTTTATAGCCCTTTGGGCATAGTACCAAATTCCTCTCCAAATGGTTGGATCATTTCACAACTCCACCAAAAATGCACTAGTGTTCCAATTTTCCCACCTCTTCTCCAACATGTATCATTTTCCTGTTTTGTCATGTTGGCCAATCTGATAGGTGTGATGTGGTACCTCAGAGTTGATTGATTTGCATTTCTCTAATCAATAATGATTTAGAGCATTTTTTCATATGACTATAGATGGCTTTAATTTCTTCATCTGAGAACTGTCTGTTCATTTTCTGTCACCATTATCAATTGGGGAATGGCTTATATTCTTCTAAATTTGACTTAATTCTCTATATATTTTAGAAATGAGGTGCTTATCGGAGAGACTGGTTGTAAAAATTCTTTCCCAATTTTCTACCTTCCTTCTAATCCTAGTTGCATTGGCTTTGTTTGTGCAAAACCTTTTCAATTTAATGTAATCAAAATTATCTATTTTGCTTTTCATAATGCTCTCTATCTCCTGTTTGGTCATGAATTCTTCTGTTCTCCATAGATCTGATAGGTAAACTATTCCTTGTTCTCCCAGTTTGCTTATAGTATCAGCCTTTATAGCTAAATCCTGAACTCATTTTGACTTTATTTTGGTATATGGTGTGAGATTTTGGTCTATGCCTAGTTTCTGCCATACTCTTTTCTGATTTTCCCAGCAGTTTTTTTTTTTTTTGCTTATTTATTTATTTGTTTATTTATTTATTTATTTTTACATATGCTTTTGAGTTGAAAATTTTTCTCCCTTTTCCTCCCCCCCACCCTCCCCAAGACTGCGCACAATCTGATATTTACATAGCCATTAAACATATTTTCACATCAGTGAAGTTGTAAGTACAAATTAAAACCAATAGGAGGAACCATCAGAAAGATGAAACAAAACTCAACAGAAGGTAAAAATAAGTGATAGCGATTCGACTTCCATAGTTCTTTCTTTGGATGTGGACAGCATTTTCCATCCCTAGGCCTCTGGAGATGGCTTAGATCCTCGTAATGCTGAGAAAGGTTCAGTTTAACAATATTAGTCATCACATAACATGGCTGTTATTCTGTACAAAGTCCTCTTGGTTCTGCTCACTTCACTCACCATCAAGACCATATAAGTCTTTCCAGGTTTTTCTGAAGTCAGCCTGTTCATCATTTCTTATAGCACAATAGTATTCCATTACATTCATATACCAAAACTTGCTCAGCCATTCCCCAATTGATGGGCATCCTCTCAATTTCCAATTCTTTGCCACCACAAAAAGAGCTGCTATGAATATTTTTGTACACGTGGATCCTTTTCCCATTTGTTTGATCTCTTTGGGATATAGCCCTAGAAGTGCTATTGCTGGATCAAAGGGTATGCACATTTTTGTAGCCCTTTGGGCATAGTTCCAAATTGTTCTCCAAAATGGTTGGATCATTTCACAACTCCACCAACAATGTATTAGTTTCCAATTTTCCCACATCTCTCCAACATTTATCATTTTCCTGTTTTGTCATGTTGGCCAATCTGATAGGTGTGATGTGGTACCTCAGAGTTGTTTTGATTTGCATTTCTCTAATCAATAATGATTTAGAGCATTTTTTCATATGACTATAGATGGCTTTAATTTCTTCATCTGAGAACTGTCTGTTCATATCCTTTGACCATTTATCAATTGGGGAATGGCTTGTGTTCTTATAAATTTGTCTTAATTCTCTATATATTTTAGAAATGAGGCCTTTATCAGAAGACTGGTTGTAAAAATTCTTTCCCAATTTTCTACCTTCCTTCTAATCTTAGTTGCATTGGCTTTGTTTGTGCAAAAACTTTTCAATTTAATGTAATCAAAATTATCCATTTTGCTTTTCATAATGTTCTCTATCTCCTGTTTGGTCATGAATTCTTCTGTTCTCCATAGATCTGATAGGTAAACTATTCCTTGTTCTCCCAGTTTACTTATGGTATCAGCCTTTATATCTAAGTCCTGAACCCATTTTGACTTTATTTTGGTATATGGTGTGAGATTTGGGTCTATGCCTAGTTTCTGCCATACTCTTTTCCAGTTTTCCCAGCAGTTTTTTTCAAAGAGTGGGTTCTTATCCCAGAAGCTGGGGTCTTTGGGTTTATCAAATAATAGATTACTATAGTCATTGACTACTGTGTCTTGCATATTTAACCTATTCCACTGATCCACCTCCCTATTTCTTAGCCAGTACCAAGCAGTTTTGATGATTGCTGCTTTATAATACAATTTAAGATCTGGAATTGCTAGGCCACCTTCCCCTGCATTTCTTTTCATTAGTTCCTTTGATATTCTGGACCTTTTGTTTTTCCAAATGAATCTTGTTATTATTTTTTCTAACTCTATAAAATAATTTTTGGTAGTTTGATTGGTATGGCACTGAATAAGTAAATTAGCTTAGGTAGGATTGTCATTTTTATTACATTAGCTTGGCCTACCCATGAGCAACTGATGTTTTTCCAATTATTTAGATCTGATTTTATTTGTGTGAAAAGTGTTTTGTAATTGTGTTCATAGAGTTCCTGGGTTTGTTTCAGGAGGTAGACTCCTAAATATTTTATAATGTCTACAGTAAGTTTAAATGGGATTTCTCTTTCTATCTCTTGCTGTTGGGCTTTGTTGGTAATATATAGAAATGCTGATGATTTATGTGGGTTTATTTTATAGCCTGCAACTTTGCTAAAGTTGTTTATTATTTCAAGTAGTTTTTTACTTGATTCTCTAGGATTCTCTAAGTATATCATCATGTCATCTGCAAAGAGTGATAGCTTTGTTTCTTCTTTGCCTATTCTAATGCCTTCAATTTCTTTTTCTTCTTGTATTGCTAAAGCTAAGGTTTCCAGTACAATATTGAATAACAGTGGTGATAATGGACATCCTTGTTTCATCCCCGATCTTATTGGAAATGCTTCTAGCCTGTCCCCATTACATATAATGCTTGCTGAAGGTTTTAGATAATGCTATTTATTATTTTAAGGAAGACTCCATTTATACCTATGCTTTCTAGTGTTTTTAATAGGAATGGGTGTTGTATTTTATCAAAAGCTTTTTCTGCATCTATTGAGATGATCATGTGGTTTCTGTTGGTTTTGTTGTTGATATGCTCAATGATGCTGATAGTTTTCCTAATATTGAACCAACCCTGCATTCCTGGTATAAATCCTACCTGGTCATAGTGTATTATTCTTGTGATAAGTTGCTGCAATCTACTTGCTAGTATTTTGTTTAAAATTTTTGCATCTATATTCATTAGAGAAATTGGTCTATAATTTTCTTTCTCTATTTTGACTCTTCCTGGTTTAGGTATCAACACCATATTTGTATCATAAAAAGAATTTGGTAAGACTCCTTCTTCACCTATTTTCCCAAATAGTCTATATAGTATTGGAATTAATTGTTCTTTAAATGTTTGATAGAATTCACATGTAAATCCATCTGGCCCTGGAGATTTTTTCCTAGGGAGTTCATCAATGGCTTGTTCAATTTCTTTTTCTGAGATGGGGTTATTTAAGTATTTTACTTCCTCTTCAGTTAATCTGGGCAATTTATATTTTTGTAAATATGTATCCATTTCACTAAGATTGTCAAATTTGTTGGCATATAGTTGGGCAAAATAATTCCTAATTATTGTTTTAATTTCCTCTTCCTTGGTGGTAGCTTCACCCTTTTCATTCTTGATACTAGTAATTTGGTTTTCTTCTTTCTTTTTTTTAATTAAATTAACCAAAGGCTTATCTATTTTATTGTTTTTTCATAAAACCAGCTCTTAGTTTTATTTATTAGTTCAATAGTTTTCTTAATTTCAATTTTATTAATTTTTCCTTTGGTTTTCAATATTTCTAATTTGGTGTTTAGTTGAGGATTTTTAATTTGTTCTTTTTCTAGTTTTTTTAGTTGTATGCCCAATTCATTAATCTCCTCTTTTTCTATTTTATTTATGTAAGCATTTAGAGATATAAAACTTCCCCTAAGAACTGCTTTCGCTGCATCCCATAGGTTTTGGTATGTTGTCTCATTATTGTCATTCTCTTGAATGAAATTATTGATTGTTTCTATGATTTGTTGTTTGACCCAATCATTTTTTAGGATTAGATTATTTAGTTTCCAATTATTTTTTAGTCTATCTTTCCATGGCCCTTTATTACATATAATTTTTATTGCATGATCTGAAAAGGATGCATTTAATATTTCTGCCTTTCTGCATTGGATTGTGAGGTTTTTATGCCCTAGTACATGGTCAATTTTTGTGTATGTGCCATGTACTGCGAGAAAAAAGTATATTCCTTTCTATCCCCATTCAGTTTTCTCCAGAGGTCTATCATACCTAACTTTTCTAATGTTCTACCTCCTTAACTTCTTTCTTATTTTGTGGTTAGACTTATCTAGTGCCGAAGGGGGAGGTTCAGGTCCCCCACTAGTATAGTTTTGCTGTCTATTTCTTCCTGTAACTCCCTGAACTTCTCCTGTAAGAATTTGGATGCTATACCATTTGGTGCATATATTTAGTAATGATATTACTTCATTGTCTATGGTGCCTTTTAGCAGGATGTAGTTTCCTTCCTTATCTCTTTTGATTAGATCTATTTTTGCTTTTGCTTTGTCTGAGATCAGGATTGCTACCCCTGCTTTTTTTACTTCAGCTGAGCATAATATATTCTGCTCCAGCCTTTTACCTTTACCCTGTATGTGTCACTCTTTTTCAAATGTGTTTCCTGTAAACAACATATTGTAGGATTATGGTTTTTCCTCCATTCTGCAGTCCGTTTCCGTTTTATGGGAGAGTTCATCCCATTCACATTCACAGTTATGATTACTGTCTGTGTCTTTTTCTCCATCCTTTCCCCCCATTTATGCTTTTCTTTCTCCTTTTTCCTTTCCCCTTCACTAGTGTTTTGCTTTTGACCACCGCCTCCTTCAGTCCCTTCCCCCTTTTATTATCCCTTTCCCTTTTCTTCCCCTTTTCTTACTGCTGCTTCCCTCCCTTCTTTCCCTCCCTTTTCTTTCCCCCTCCTTTTCTTTCCCCTTTTCCCTCCTACTGCCTATAGGGCAAGTTAGATTTCTATACCTAACTGATTATATTATGCCCTTCTTGAGCCAAATCTGATGAGAGTAAGGTTCAAACAATGCTCCCCCCTTCTTTCCCTCTGCTGTAATAGGATTTTGTGTCTTTTCCTGTAATGTAATTTACCCTTGTCTGCCTCCTCCTTTCTCAGTACATTTTCTAAGATCAGATTGATCCACTTATTTGGATCCATTTAACCCACTTGATTAGATTTTTTTTTATCATTACATCAAAGTCAACTAATATCCACCCTCTTTATGTATACTCCTTTAACAAGGTGTAATAACAATACAGTTCTCAAGGGTTGCAAGTCTCATATTCCCTTGTAGGGGTTTAAACAGCCCCCCCATTAACAACATATTGTATCCTTCTGTCCCATTTACCTTTTTAAGTCCTTCTTGAGTCCTGTACTTGAAGATCAAATTTTTTGTTGAGCTCTGGTCTTTTTATCAGGAAAGTTTGGAAGTCTCCTATTTCGTTGAATATCCACCTCCTCCCTTGAAAAATGATGCTCATTTTTGCTGGGTAATTGATCCTTGGCTGCATTCCAAGCTCCTTTGCCTTAGGAATATCATGTTCCATGCCCTGCGGTCTTTTAATGTAGAAGCTGCAAGGTCCTGTGTAATCCTGACTGTGGTTCCATGATATTTAAATTCTTTCTTTCTGGCTGCTTGCAGCACCTTCTCTTTCATCTGGTAATTTTGGAATTTTGCTATTATATTTCTTGGCGTTGTCAATTTGGGATCTCTTTCAGGTGGTGATCGGTGGATTCTTTCTATGGTTATTTTCCCTTCTGGTTCTAGGACTTCTGGGCAGTTTTCCTTTATGATTTCCTGAAAGATACTGTCCAGGCTCTTTTTTTCATCATGATTTTCAGGTAGTCCAATAATTTTTAAATTGTCTCTCCTGAGTCGATTTTCCAGGTCGGTTGTTTTACTGATGAGGTATTTTACATTTTCATTGAATTTTTTTTCATTTTTTTGTTTCTGTTTGACTGATTCTTGCTCTCTCATAGAGACATTAGTTTCCATTTGTCCAATTCTAGTTTTAACAGATTTTTCTTCTGTTAGTTTTTGTACTTCCTTCTTCAACTGGCCAATTGTGTTTTTTAGGACTTGTTCTTCAGTTACTCTTCTGTTAGATTTTGTACTTCCTTCTTCAACTGGCCAATTGTGTTTTTTAGGGACTTGTTTCTTCAGTACTCTTCTGTTAGTTTTGTCTTCCTTCTTCAATTGGCCATTGTGTTTTTTAGGGACTTGTTTTCTTCAGTGTACTCTTCTGTTAGTTGTTGTCCTTCCTTCTTCAATTGGCCAGTTGTGTTTTTTAGGGACTTGTTTTGTCCAGTGTATTTTTTTTTCCAACTGGCCAGTTGTATTTTTGAAGGACTCTTTTACCTCTCTCATTTGACTATTAAAATCCTTCTTGAGGTCTTCTAAAAAGGCTTTTTAGGCGTCAGACCAGTTCATATTCCCTTTTCTTGTTGCAGATGTTGGTTTGTTGACAATGTTGTCCTCTTAAGAGTTTCTGTCTTGATCTTCACTCTTCTCATAATATGAATCTATGGTACGTTTCTTTTTACTCATGTTTCTTTATTCCCTGGCCTTTAAAGAGATTGAGCTCTCCTGCTTGGGAACAGAGGGTACTGACCCAAGCTTCTTGTGTTGGGAGCCTAGGTCTTGGTCACTGGCTTTGTGTGCGGGGGCCTCTTATGCTGGGAATTGGAGGCTGTAGGATTCTGGCAGCTTACCTTGTGTTGGGCTGGAAATAGATGGGTGCTGCAGGATGTTTATCTTCCTGGGGCCCCCTGCAGTGTTGTCTCCCTTGTTTCTGCTAATGCTCCAGGAGATTCCTTTGCTGTGGAGTGCCGAGGTCCTGGTGGTTTTCTGAGATGGTTTCCAAAGTTTCCCCCTCTCCCCCCCCCCCCCACTGAGGTACTGGGAGGTCCAGGTGTTGGTGTTTGCCTGCTCTACCACCTGAGCTTCAGGATTTTTTCACAATTGGAGGCTTCAGTGCTCCTACAGCTCACCTGGTGTTGGGTTGGAATCAAAAAGGCAGGGGCTTTAGGAAGCCTTTAGGTTGTTTTCTTCACCTCCTTTCAGATGAATGCCACAGTGTACTTGTCTGCACAGGGCCCCTTGTAGTTCTGCCTCCCTTATTTTTGCTGAGGCACTTGGAGACCCCTTTGCTGGGGTGTTGCAATGCTGCTCCTCGTCGTTCTTCTAGTTCAAGTGTTCCAGGGTTTTTTTTTTTCTGGGGTGATATTTTCTGGATTTTCAGAGGTTGATAGGGGAGAGTGAGAGCTACTACCTTTTTGCTCCCCCATCTTTGCTCCCCCCTGGTTTTGTTTTGGGAGATTGACTCCTAAGTATTTTATAATGTCTACAGTAAGTTTAAGTGGAATTTCTCTTTCTATCTCTTATTGTTGGGCTTTGTTGGTTATATATAGAAATGCTGATGATTTATGTGCATTCATTTTATAGCCTGCAACTTTGCTAAAGTTGTTTATTATTTCAAGTAGTTTTTTACTTGATTCTCTAGGATTCTTTAAGTATATCATCATGTCATCTGCAAAGAGGGATAGCTTTGTTTCTTCTTTGCCTATTCTAATATCTTCAATTTCTTTTTCTTCTCTTATTGCTAGAGCTAACATTTCCAGTATGATATTGAATAACAGTGGTGATAATGGATATCCTTGTTTCACTCCTGATCTTATTGGAAATGCTTCTAGTTTGTACCATTACATATAATCCTTTCTGAAGGCTTTAGATAGATGGTATTTATTATATTTAGGAAGATTGAATTGATTCCTATGCTCTCTAGTGTTTTTAATAGGAATGGGTATTTCTTTTCTGCATCTGTTGAGATGATCATGTGGTTTCTGTTGGTTTCTGTGTTGATATGCTCAATTATGCTGATAGTTTTCCTAATACTGAACCAGCCCTGCATTCCTGGTATAAATCCTACCAGGTCATAGTGTATCATTCTTGTGTTAAGTTGCTGAAATCTATTTGCTAATATTTTAAAAATATTTTTGCATCTATATTCATTAGAGAAATTGGTGTATAATTTTCTTTCTTTGTTTTGACTCTTCCTGGTTCAGATATCAGCACCATATTTGTATCATAAAAATAATTTGGTAAGACTCCTTCACCTATTTTCCCCAATAGTCTATATAGTTTTGTAGGTAATTGTTTTTTAAATGTTTGATACAATTCACATGTAAATCCATCTGGCCCTGGAGATTTTTTCCAGGGAGTTCATCAATGGCTTGTTCAATTTCTTTTTCTGAGATGGGGTTATTTAAGTATTTTACTTCCTCTTATGTTAATCTGGGCAATTTATGTTTTTGTAAATATGTATCCATTTCACTAAGATTGTCAAATTTGTTGGCATATAGTTGGGCAAAATAATTCCTAATTATTGTTTTAATTTCCTCTTCCTTGGTGGTAGCTTCATCCTTTTAATTCTTGACACTTGTAATTTGGTTTTCTTTCTTTTTTTTTTTAATTAAATTAACCAAAGGTTTATCTATTTTATTGTTTTTTCATAAAACCAGCTCTTAGTTTTATTTATTAGTTCAATAATTTTCTTAATTTCAGTTTTCTTAATTTTTCTTTTGGTTTTCAACATTTCTAATTTGGTGTTTAATTGACGATTTTTAATATGTTCTTTTTCAATTTTTTTTTTAGTTGTATGCCGAATTCGTTGATCCTCTTTTTCTATTTTATTTATGTCAGCATTTAGAGATATAAAACTTCCCCTGAGAACTGTTTTGCTTCATCCTATAAGTTTTGGTATGTTGTCTCATTATTGTTATTCTCTTGAATGAAATTATTGGTTATTTCTATGATTTGTTGTTTGACCCATACATTTTTTTGGATTAGATTATTTAGTTTCCAGTTATTTTTCAGTCTGTCTTTCCATGGCCCTTTGTTATATGTAATTTTTATTGAATCATGATCTGTAAAGCATGCATTTAATATTTCTGCCTTTCTGCGTTCGATTGTGAGGTTTTTATGCCCTCGCACATGGTCAATTTTTGTGTATGTGTCATGTACCGCCGAGAAAAAGTATATTCCTTTTTATCCCCATTCATTTTTCTCCAGAGGTCTATCATACCTAACTTTTCTAATGTTCTATTTACCTCCTTAACTTCTTCCTTGTTTATTTTGTGGTTAGATTTATCTAATTGAGAGAGGGGGAGTTTGAGATCCCCCACTAGTATAGTTTTGCTGTCCATTTCTTCCTGTAACTTCCTGAACTTCTCCTCTAAGAATTTGAATGCTATACCATTTGCTGCATATATGTTTAGTAATATCATTACTAAATTGTCTATTACTTCATTGTCTATGGTGCCTTTTAGCAGGATGTAGTTTCCTTCCTTCTCTCTTTTGATAAGATCCATTTTTGCTTTTACTTTGAGATCAGGATTGCTACCCCTGCTCTTTTTATTTCAGCTGAAGTATAATACATTCTGCTCCAAGCCTTTTACCTTTACCCTGTGTGTGTCCCTCTTTTTCAAATGTGCTTTTTGTTTAAACAATGTATTTTGGGATTATGTTTTTTAATCCATTATGCTGTCTACTTCTGTTTTATGACAGAGTTCATCACATTCAGAGAATGTGATACTTTCATTGGACACTGAGCTCTTCTCCCTATTGCTTTTCTCTCTAGAGGTTTAATAAGCTACCTCGGTACTCTTGCAACATTAGCAAGCTTCTTTCAACTAAAGTCGAGATTATGTTCCTCTAGTTAAAATTTTCCCCTCCTCTGCTGTTTTAGTGGGTTTATATTACAAAGAAAATGGTAGTAGGGCAACTATGATAGCTCAGAGCCCTACTTTGGGAACATTCCAATATTCAGGAGGTATTTGGCTCTCTGCTCGAATTCAAATTTATGTTTATCTTTAGTTAGCTCTTGGTCTTTTTGTTTTGTTGCAAAAATGAGCATACAGAAAATATTTAAGTAAAAATAGCAGGGTGCATATATCATAGTGTCTGCCATGGGACAGAGATAAGGAGGTAATTTAGGGAATGAGAAAGCACTTTTTTTGTTGGGGGGGAGTAGACTTATGTCAGTCATTGGAGGGGTATGGGCACAACTACCAGCTTCATCTCAAATATTTTGCTTCAGGATGCTTGTAGCAGGTCAGTAACTCACCTTATTCTTGACATTACCTGCCACAACTCAGGCCCTATTTCACTTTCTCTTTTCAATTTCTCTTTTTTGACTGTTACCAGTATGATGCCAATTCTTTCTATCTTGGCTTGTTAATTCCTGGAAGAAGCTGGGGATTCACCCGTCCTCCCCTCATTGGTGATGCCTCTCAGGTCTCAAGGTCAGTTTTTTTGGGGGGTAGTTATAAAGTGCTTTCCAATGTTTAGACTGACTCAAAGCTTTACCATTGTTATAAATATGCCTGTTTTCCCATAACCTCTCCAACAAATGTCATCTCCTCTTTTGTGATTTTTTTTAGTTTAATGAGTTTGAGGTAGAACATCCGTTATTTAATTTGCATTTCTTTAATTATTAGTAGACTTTTTTCGTATGAATGTTGATTGCTTAGAAGTTGGTCTTTGAGAAATTCTGATTCATATCCTTTTATGATTGACTTAAAAAATGGTTCTTGGTATTATATATTGGAATCAATCTTTATATATCTTAGATATCAGATCTTATAGTGACTTGCTACAATTATTTTTTCCAGTTAACTGTTATCCTCCTAATTCTGATTGTGTTAATTTTGTTTATAAAAACTTCAATTTCATGTGGTAAAAATGACCTTTTTAATCTCACGTTCTTTTCCATCATTTGATCATGGATTCTTTCCTTATTGACTGTGTTGATATACATTAATTTTGCTGCTTTTTAAATTTTATTTATGATATATTTTTCTTTCTCTGTTTTGTCTCTCCAAAGTTTAGATTTCACAAGTATGTTTACATCAGAAAAAATTTTGTAAGATTCCCTCTTTTCCTTTTTTTTATAGGTAGTTTTATGTAATACTGTAATTAAATGTTCTTTGTTTAATAGGAATTACTTATGAATATATCCAGTACTATGTTTCTTTTCCTTTTTGATATAATTTGTGACTTGGTCAGTTTCTTTTTTTTTTTTTTTTTTTTCAGAATGAGCTGTTTATGTTTCCTATTTCTTATTCTGATAATCTGAGCATTTTATGTTTTTGTCAATATTCAGCTATTTCATTTAGTTGCTTTTTTTTAACCTCTTACTGGAAAAGAAAATGTTTCTAATAATTTCATTTATGGTTTATTTGTTGTGAATTATCCTTTTCTATTCTTGGCACTGGCAATTTTGTTTTCTTCTTTTACTCAAAAACCCTCAAATTACCTAAAATTGTTTATCTTTTATAGCTCCTTTTTATATTTATTAATTCAATGTATTTTTACTTTAAATTTTGTAATTTCCCTCTTTGTTTTTCTTAATTTCTGTTTTGCTGTCTAGGAAGTCAGAGTTAATAGACCTGGAACTTAGACTCTGGTTATTCCTTGTCCCTAGAAAATTTAGTTTAGATTGGTATATTTGTTTCTTTTATCATCAGGGCCTTGCTAACTTCTGCCTATAGGCTGTGGAGTGTTTTCTCAATGCTATCACTTTCCTAATCCCCCGAGTCCTCACTTGACCTGGGATGTATATTGGTACTTCTGTCATCTCCTTTTTAATACCCCGTTTTGTCTCCTTATAAGCTTGATATAGTAATGACAATTCACTGCCATACATTTTGCACTTTGCTTTACTGAGTACACATACATGACTGATGTAATCCCCCATTGTGATCATGAAAAAAAAATGTATAATACCCACCTATATGTATGACATATTCTTTTTTTCCCCTGGATTTCTTTTTTTAGGAATACAGATCTCATTACTTCAGTCATAATATTTTATGTCAAGTGAAGGAATAATTCTCAATATCCCTATATTCTCATATATATCTTATTTACTTCTACTGGCTAATTTCTAAGACCACCAAAATTTTATATATAGTGTTAGCTTTTTTTTTTTACTGCCATATCCCATTGTTGATGTACGTTGATTTTGAAGTCCACTAAAACTCAGATGTTCATGTGATCAACTAACTAAACATCCCTCATCTTATAGTCTTGAAGTTAATTTTTGAATCTACATGACCCCTATTAAGTTTCTTTTTGGATTCATATTCCAGTGTGTAGATATGTTTTTGGATCCTCACTGCCATCCAACATGTTAGTTGGGTTGCTATGTTTTACATCATCTAAAAAATTAATAATTATCCTGGCTATGTTGAGATATTGATTTGAATGATAAAATAGTATAGGTGCAAAAATATCTGGGTACTCCTTTAAAGGTCTTTTTTTAAGTTCCCGTTGAAGCATCCATGTCAATGTGTCATTAAAACAATTAATTGTACAGTTTTCTAGTCTGTATTTCTCCACATTCACAAGAATAACATGAGATTTTGTCAAATACTTGTTAAAATCCAGGCAGATAGTATCTTTGGCATTCTGATTACCCATTAGTCTAATAAAACTGTCACAGGTGGAAACGAGCCTAATTTGACATAGAATATTCTTGATGAAAGCATACATACTGGATCTTTGACATGACCAAATCTTTTTTAGTATCCTTTCATTCATCTAGCATTTATGTGACTATTATGTGTCAGGCACTGTGCTAGGCATTAAAGGTACAAAGACAGAAATGTAAATAATCCCTGTCCTCAAGGAGTTTATAATCTAAGGTGGGGGTACAACACTTACCCATATCGTCACTGAGTCAGTCAAATTTATTAAGTACTTACTCTATTGTGCTAAGAATTGGGGGCAGAAAGAGAGGCAAATATTAAGGTTAACTAATGCCATAAAGCAAAAGTGATCACCAATCTTCTCATCTAAGCAGATCCTATTATTGAACTCAAGTATAATACATATGAAACATAGCTTTCTATATAAAAACAAGATGAACACATAGTATCACCATGTATAAAATAAGCTTATTAAATTTAAAGGCACAGCTTTTTAAAAATGTTTTTGGACAGTTAATTGTTCTATGTGTACTTTTAAAGAAAGGTTGTTGGCTATAACTCAATGAGATTGATGATACTTTTGTAATATAACCTTGCTGTATCTCTAGTTAAATACAATACCCTCCCTACAGGTTCTGGGAGTGGAATTGATGTATCTGAGATGTTACCAGTATGTACTCTTATGCTATTTTTGTAAACTGCTTTCATCACACTCTGAAGGATTTGTCAAGATGCTTAACTGTTGTGAAATTCAACATGATTTCTTGAGGGTGCAATCTTAGCCTGCGTTATATGATCTCTTCTTAGTACTGCTACATCAGTGTCTCCACTATTGTAATTCTTCCTGGACTCCTCTTTATTCAATAGTTGCCATACAAAATGGGGCACAAAACAAATGTATGTTGTGCTCTAAGATTACTCCACATCATATACATTTACCCTGGGCAGGAAAAAAGAAAATGTACAGTCGCTGTTTCTAAAGATACATCATTGCAGGCTGAATGGTAGTGTATATTCTGTCTTTAAAGTGTTAGATAGAATCATAATTTCAGCCCAGTTACATAAGGATAAAGCATATGTTTCTCTTCTTTCTGTTGTGCATATATATGAATTTTTTTGTAGGTAATATAGTTTTAATTAAAATTTTAAATTTAAAAAGCATAAGCAGTTTTCAAATGAAGAATAAGAATTCCCAAGTCATCTGTATTCCATTCTTTTGTACATTATCCAGTATCTTAGAGTGTTAAGAAACAAAATGTTAACAAGAGAAATACATACTTAAATCATAAGCCACCTACAAATCAGGTATGGACAGTATTTAAAAATTATTCTTGCTGTAATAGAGTGAATGCAAACTGCAGACTTACTTGATCTTATGAGATCCTCAGATGCCATGCAGGAAAACAACTTTAGAAATTCCATATAGAATGTTACTATTGGTGTGGGTAGAAGAGGGATCATGGGACATACATTTATATTGTACATTAAATTTGCAAAGCACTTTGAAAATATCTCATATTCACAGTAACCCTAGGACAGGGGTGGGGAACCTACCCCAGGTGGTTTGTGTTTATTATTCTCATTGTATAGATGATGAAACTGAAGCACAGGAAAGTTAAATGACTTGCACAGGTTTATGCAACTAGTAAGTCTTTGAGGCTAGATGCTTTCAGTGTTTGTGCTTAACAGAGTCCTGAATTGGAAAGGCAATCTTTCCTCTAACATATACATTTGTTTCCTAATATATATTTGATTTTTTGTCACAGCCAAGAGTTAGGTGGTAGGTGGACACCAAATGTAGATAAGCAGCCCTGAAAAGAGCTCAACAAGCCTTCATGTCAGAGGTGCTAGTCATCCCTGAACACCCCAAACACCCCATCATGTGAAGACTTTTTACCCAGTCAGTTTTTCTTTTGTCCTGCCACTGGGCTTCCATGACTCTGGAAGAGACAGTGAAGCTGATGACTTCACACAACTCTGTCTCACTTAAATCCAAGTCACACTTAAGTCAAGACATCACCCATAATGTCACTGGTTCTCTTAGAAATGAAGAATATAACATTTGATTCCTATAAAAGCTCTGTGAAGACTATCATATAGTATTTAGAAATATTGAAGGATTATGTATTATCACTGAAAAATGAAAACTCCTTTTTGTTTTATCTAGACACTTTAGAACAGACAAATATTAAGAATCAGGCCAAGAATTGAACCAGAAAAAACAATATTCACTTCCTAGATTGTCTTTGGGAAGCTGTAATGTTATTTCAGTGACCCTAAATTAATTTTTTTAAAGATCTGTTATTTCAGTATCAGTATGTTGCCAGTAATATTATATGATTTCAACTTATGGAGCCATATAGTCTGTGAAGAATTGGAGCTGAGGAGCACTTAAAATATAATGGAGAAGCATGTAATTGACACGAACAGTCAACAGCACAATAACAGCAAGGAATTGTTCTACAGAAATTGTTCAAAGGATATCATCAAAGAAATGTAATACAAAAAGTAGATGGGCTGGTCACAGAGGGAAAGTGAGGGATAAATGATGGGAAGTCAGACTTGTTCCATTGGTATGATTTAAATGTCAAGAAAACAGAAGGAAGAGCTAAGCAT
>NW_027555514.1:179920629-179933129 GCF_003287225.1 Phascolarctos cinereus | reverse complement strand
TGTTTCCCAGGCTCAGATTAATGAGTGAGGTGTGGAAATTTTGGGATGAGACCAGACTATAAATATAGCTGTGCCATAAAATAGAGAAGGGGATAAGTAGTTACTTTGACTTACCTGTCGTAGATAGTCCTGGGAGAGGACTGGGGAGCTTCTGCTGCTTCAGCTGTATTTTGCAATAAGGGTTCAGAGAAAGGGGAGAAGAAGGAAACTTTTGGTTAAATCAGCCAACAAGGTGTTGTGTAAGTAAGGACCAATGAGAACATAGGAGTATCCAAGTAACTAACCAATGAGGGTCATTTTTTCTCTCTTTTCATCTCTTTTTTTTTCTATCTTTCTGTCTCTGTCTCTTCCTCCATCTCTCTGTGTGTCTGTCTGTGCTTCCTTTGTCTCTCTTTGTCTTGTTTTTTAGTTTATGGGCCTCCTCTTACTGACTGTTTATTTTCTCTGTCTCTGGCTTTCTGTCTCTTTCTTTCTTTCTTTGTCTCTCTGGTTCTGTCTGTCTCTCTTTTCATCAGAATATTCAGCTTCCTTTTCCTATCCCACTGTTTTTCTTCACCCAAACTCCAAAAACTTCCAAGGAATTCCTTCACCTAAATCTCTTTCAGTTCCAGTGGGTTTATGATTAAAAAGTCAGTAGAGCCTAAGAGTAGGAGAAAAATACAAGGAACAGCTAAAGAGAATTGCTATCTCTGACTGTACTTTTTGCTCCCCATGATTCTTTCCTCTTCTTTCCCTACATATCATTTTCTTCTTCTTCCCACCTTTAATGATATACAATACTCAACCACTTTCTACCAGAAAGATAGATGGCTTAAAGTGTCATCACAACAAGGAAAGAAATTGATCAGCTTGGGGCAGGAAATATGATATCAATAATCAGGGGACATTGTGACAGCAACTTTGTGATGCTTTTTAGAAATTTATCACTTTAACTGGGTGAGTAAACTTCTGAAGCACAATGAAGATCTTTCATAGTTTTCTACCTTCTATAGTTGGCCTTTCCCAATCCCCCTTAATGTTACAGTGCTTTTGTTTTTTCTATTGATGATCTTCAGTTTATCCTGTATGTAAACTATATATAGTTGTTATTCATTTTGACACCCCTATTAGAGTGTGAGCTTCTTGAGAGAAGGGAATGTCTTTTGCTTTTCTTTGTATCTCCAGCTCTTGGCACAGTGTCTGGCTTGTAGTAGGCTCTTATTGTTGTTTAGCCTTCATTTTTGAAGAGAACTAAAGGCATCATGGGTGATGTCTTGCTTGACTTGTGTATAAATTGGATTTAAGTGAGGCAGAATTGCACAATGTCATCAGCCTCACTCACTCTTCCTGAGTCATCAAATTCCAGTGTCAGGACAAAAGTCAAGATGGCTGACCATGGCCCAGATGTAGTGGATAATCTCATGTCTTTGATGTTTCATCCAGCTCTAAGTGCTCTACACTACTTATTTCAGCCACTTTAATGGCTATTGGAACAAAGTATTCTCATCAGCCCATTCCACTCAGGAAAGTCTCCACATGCATAGAAATAGACATCCCCTTAATTCACTGATGGGTTCAAGGCCTGCCAGTTACCATCTGCTAAGATGGTTTACTCCAGAGGTACTAGTCTGCCTGAACATCCCATATACTCTAGGCTCTTAATAAATGTTTGTTGACTTTTCCCACTTATGTAAGTGTATTCTGTGTCTGTCAGCTTCCACAAATGGAAGAAGAGATATAAAGATGACTAAAAGTAACTTTTAAAAAAGGTATGCTTTGAGGTAACTACATTTATTTACCTTTTAATGTATTTATTCACATGTTACATATACAGATATATGTATGTGTATATATACATATATGCCTGTACATATATATATAAAATAGGTATTTTCTAAGAATAGGAAAAGCTAAATAAAAATTCTTACTTTCATAGACTCATCTGTATTTTTTTCTTCAGAAAATGAATATACAAAATAACTATAGCATAGAACCTTGAAAATTCAGTGAACTCATTGGACAATAGAGGTTCATAGAAAGCCAAAGATTACAGAAATGCTCAACTTTCTTTTGCAATGAAAAAAGAGCAAAACTATCAAACAGAATCCTTTCAGTAGCCATTTTGTGGAATTGTCTATGTATGTATGCATATATATGTGTGTATGTGTATATCTATGTATCATCTATCTCTCTATTATCTTTTCAGTCTATTGTTGGCAAATGCATGCATATAGGTATGCATATGTGTGTGAATATATATATATATATATATATATATATGTATATATATATATATTTATTTATGCAAGGATATTCAGGAACTCAAGACAAACTGCCTCCACCACTGTCCCCATTTTTTAAAGGCTTCTTTACACCATTTATGATTTATTAAAGGAAGGATAAAGATTTCAGTTCAAATAATTTACTATCAGCAGGCAGATTTTTTTGTCATCTCATTATTTTCTGCATCATTTGATGAATAAAGCTACATTTTCTTCTATACCTATTAAACTATTTGATGATGCCATTTATTTTACAGTATAATTGGGAAAGCAATCATGTGATAAAATGTAAGTTTGCTATGAAACCAAACAGGCAACTGTGAAACATCAAAAACATCTTGTCCAAAACATTTCTAAGACTTTATGTCTTTTATAAAGACAAAATGCAGAAGTGATATTTCTTGTTTTTATGTTTCATGAAAGCAAATATAAAATTCCAAAGGTCACTTAAGAAAAGATAGAATGTGTACTACTTGTTTAAAAATCATATGCTGAACTTGTACTTTCTTGAGATGCATTAGGAAGAAAATTTATGAATATCTCTAATTTGATGATCATATAAATATATGTATCTATACATATTTATCTCTGTGTAGATGTAATTTCAAATCATATATGGATATATACTCATACATACATATACACAGATCCATGTGTATATGTAATAGCTGTGTTTATATTTATTTAGTTACATGTTGTTTGCTACATCAGTGATGCAGTAGAAAAAGATACTGCCAAGTGTATATAATAACATGATTTTAATGCCTAAAACTTTAAGTTTTCCTTACAATATTAAATAAATTAAATTCAGAACTGTTAGGTATGTTGCAATCTGAGACACAGCCATATTCACCTTTATAGATTTAAATATATATTTTTCAATAGCCCTCTGCCTGTGCATACAGATATGATATGTTTACAAAGGAATTTATGAGAATGTATTTTCTGCGGAATAATGGGTTGTTTCTGTTGTGGTTTGGGGTGCCGGGAACCCCAAAATGTAAGGTTATGGTTTGGGAGAGGTCTGCCTGGAAAGAATTAAACTACTCAAGACTTTTCAGTCAAAGTAGTGAGGTTTACTGTAACATCAATATGGTGGGCAGATTCCTAGTGAATCTGCAATTTGATGAGGATGGTTCTGATGTTTACATACAAAAAGAACAGTGAAAAGATCTGGATGAGATTACAGAGTGGTAAATAGCCTGGGGTAGGTCAGAGGCAATAGTGAAAAGGTCTAGAGATGGCATAAAGGAGTATCAAATAAGCTAATTAAGTAATCAAAGTGGGCTGGGGTGGGCCATATGCCTTAGGTAAGACATTAGGGACTGGGTTGTTGAAAACTGGGGAAAATTCAAGGTCCAGGTCCCATCATCCCATCATCCCATCACTTTCTTTGTGCTCAGCACATTAGGTAAAAACTAGAGATTTTCTGCCATGAAGGGATCAGATGATAGAATGACTCAATTTCAGTAATAGTATTGTGTTGACCAAAGGAAGAAAGAGATAGTCATAGCCAGAAAGGACTCAATAGAAGGCTTGGCAATCAATGTCAGGCAGGTAGTAACTAGTGTAGAAGGGCCTTAAAGGCACACATCTGCCTTTTCATTTACTTTCATAAACAGGAAATAACATCATTAGTAATATCTCCTTAGACCTTAGAATAACAGCAAAACCAGAGAAACAAAACCAGGGGCTTAGCTGTGTGAACAAGAGAAAGCCATTTAAGTCTCTTGAGTCTCAGTTTCTTTAGCTTTAGGATGGAGACACATCACAAAATTTTTCTTAGGATCAAATGAGGCAATTCAAATAAAATTACTTTTTAAGCACAAAGTGCTACTATGATTATTTTATTTATGTGCTGAATCAAATATTAAGATTTCAGTTATATTCATAGTGAACGTAGCATTATTTCAAGTAACTACTAACACACAGACATTTTATAATCATCATTCAGAATATTTAGAATATACAGGGGGTTTAACATTCACCTAGTGCAGCCCCCACTTAACAGCACCTAGGACAATCTTCATTTCCACCATCCTTCATTACATTCTAAAGTTTTATCACTATGAGATAAATGTATCATAATTAGCACATTGTTTAAAAATATACATTAAAACTATTTAGATTTCAAAATTTTAAAAAGCTCCATTCCAACAATGAAGAATAAATTATAATGTATATTTTCAATATAGCTGGAAAGATATATGGGAACTTCCTCAAGAGGAAACTGAGGCTCTAAGAAATAGCTAATCAGTAGCAAAATCTGGATAAAATTCAGGTGTTGTGACTCCCTATGCACTGTTTCTTTTATTATACTGTGTTACCCTTCCCTTGTTTTAGGATTTTTTTTTTAATGAAGAGAGCAATTTATCATTATTTTTATTCAGGCGAAAATTTTAGACCAGTAAAATGAATTCCTGGAAGGCATTATAGCATAAGATATCCTGACTCCACTAGGTTTGTCAGATTTTATGGCAGAGGGAATTAGAATTATATATGATTTAATATTTAAAACAAAACAACTTTGGTATCACTTTTTTGGAAATAGTAAAATTAAACATGAAATGAGAACAGTGGTGAAGTTGTGACTGTGAAATTTCCTGACATACTGTTGATTCCATTTCTAACATAAGGTTCAATGAATAAATGTTCTGATTGCTTACAATAATATTTGCATCTTGCTCATAACAAATTGCTAACCATTAAGTTTATGGGGTAACATATGGGTCTCAGTTATTTAGTTGGCGGCAATTAAATAAATCCTGCATTTTTTGCCACAAATAAATGCTTGAGAAAGAAACTATCATTTTATGTATTCATATGTCCATTTGGATGTCAGCTGGGAAGGACTTTCTATGTGCTAGCAGCCATAAAAAAACTGCCCCATGCTAATTACTATTTAGTTGTTGTGGTTGGTTCAGTGAGCTATGCATATGTTATAGTCCATATGCAGAAGTGTTCTGATTTGTAGATGGGCCAGATGGGCCCACCCCAAGCCTGAACTATCTTTGCCACATGTCTCAAACATGAACATTTTAAATTGCTTGCTTTTGTGTTTTTGTAACTTGCATACTTGTATAAGTGTCTACAACTTACAACTTTCCCTATGATTTGAGAATAGATAAAGAGGAAATAAGTAAATCCTATTCACTCTTACAGGTTTCTGAATTAGGGCAGTGACAAAACTATTTTGAAGCAGTTAATTATGATTAAAAGCATGACTTTAAATTTCAGCAATGCTAGTTGAATCATCATTAGTCATATTAGAGGTCATAAAGTATGGATTAGTTCAATTAAAATTACCATATGGTAGATATTTAGTAAATACTTGTTGATAAATTGATTGTGTGAAAATTAAGTTCCATACCATCGTTATATTTGCAATATTATATTGGTTGGGAACATCACTAATACAAAATTTGTATTAATTCATACAGATACTGGGCTAGAATTTACTTTAACACTATGGAAATTTTTTTTCTATGTTGGAATCTCAGGAAAAAAATAGAGCAATATTTAAAATGGATAAGGTAACTAGGTTGTATTTAAAAGTATGATAGAGGAGTAGGGACTAGCCAATGAGAGACCAGTCCTTAGAACATGCTCAGTATTTTCTGTCTCATACCAGCTTATGTGGAGGCCTAGGAAACCTGTTACCAAATGTGCATAATGGTGGGATCCTTTCCCCACTTCGGAGAATGCACAGGTATCTTCTGTTTCCAGTTGGTTTACTTAATGGTAACAGACCTTTTTTAGTTGATTGCTGAGCCAGACCTGAGTATGCATATGGAATAATGGAACAAATAAACATTTTCTGCGTTGGTATCTTTCAAATGAGGAGCAAAGAATTCCTATAAACCTACAGGTCAGGGTAGATACGTGGTACAATGGATAGAGTGCCAGGCCTGAAATCATGTGAGTTCACATTTGATCTCAGACACTTACTAGCTTGTGTGACCCTGGGCAAGTCACTTAACCCTGTTTGCCTCAGTTTCCTCATCTGTAAAATGAACTGGAGAAGGAAATGGTAAATCATTCTAGTATCTTTGCCTAGAAAATCTCAAATCAGGTCATAAAGAATCTCACATGACTGAAAAATAGCTGAATAATAACAAGAACAAGGAGTGGAGCTAAAGGCAGTAACCTAGATGGCATTGGCCTATTGTCATCAAATGCCTGCTTTCCCCATCCAGATGCCATATGGCCATGAATGCATGATGCCACCTCTATTTCCTTCTCTTTATGTGCATTCTGTCATGACTTTAGGTGAATGAATATTAGAGATGGAATAGACCAAGCTATAATCTTGTGAGGTTGGGAAGGTCAGAAGAGTAACCAGAGGTATAGCAACTGGAGACTACAGCAGAACCTACCATAGCTACACTAGCCAAGCCTGGTCAGGATCCAGCCCTGAGGAATAATTGATTTAACCCTACACAGTAGCCAGCACACCACATCCTGAAAGCAATGAAGCAATTCATTCATTGGATATGACATATGCAGAAGTGAACTTAATGGGGGAAATTTTGGCAGTGAACATGTTAAGGTTGAGTTCACTCTCCCAAAGACCAAGATGTTTGAGAAGAGTGGGTTTCTAATTTTAGAGGTTTTATAATTCTGTTCTTATTATACTTTCTTAGTAAATATCCCTTTGTAAAGGCTAATTGCTGTTAATTGGGCAATTTTTATTGAAGAGAGATAAATGGATTGTTGGAGTGCTATCTAGTCAAATGATATTGGGCAAACCAGGACAGATATGGTCTTATGAGCAAAAGGATTAGAGAAACCTCCTAGCCCCTCAGGGTTATACTGGAACTACGAGGAAGAGAAGCACCTAGCTTGGCTCACAGAACATATCCTGCCAGTGCCAACACAAGTTAGAATGCTAAACCCAGAGCCTATTCTGCTACACACATGTACACACACATGTACACACACACACACACACACACACAGACACTTTAGATTCAACCATTTAGATGTAATCAATCAATACACTAATTGCCCAATCTGTCTGTTTAATGAGGATAAGAAAGATTCCCTATTTGCTGTCCCTTTATTAGCCTAAGTATTGTTGTTATACCATGTGTACTTCTGTATAATAAAGGTATATCTCTTAAAAAAAAAACAAAGCAAAACTATTTCAAACTTTATAACAATTCAGATAACAATGATAGAAATAATCACAATAATAGCTATAATTTAAAAACATCTCTAACATTTGCAAAGTGGTTTACAAATGGTCTCATTTTATCTTCACAACAACTCCAGGACTTAAGTGCTATATTATCCCCATTTTACAGGTTAGAATACTGAGGCAAATATAGAAGTTAAGTGGCCTTCCCAGTGTCACACAGCTAGTAAGTTCTGAGGCTAGAGTTTAATTCAGGACTTCCAGACTCCAAGCATACAGCTGCCTCAATCTACATAGGTATAAACTAGTAAAGTTTTATTGAATACATATTTATGTATTTCTCATTGTCATGAGACTTAGTTCTAGACTGACGTGGAGAAAAGAGAAAACCCACAATCTCAAAGCAGTTTAAGTGTTTTGATGTAGTATTTTATGTAGGTTTGTGTACTATGTAGCTACTGATGTGCCAATGTTATTTTCTTAAAGACAAGCACAGTGGTACTTCTGTGATTTCTTCAACATTGATATTCTCTCCAATGATTCAGAACATAAATCTAAATGTTTTCTGTCTATGTGATTTTTATTCATGTCCTCCCACCAATCTTATGCAGAGAGTCTTTTATCTGGTGCCTTTACATTGTATTAGTATCAATGATTCACACAGAGAGTCCACCTGTTATCCCTTGCTCTCACCAAATGATCAGACCACCTTTTTTCTGATCATAGATTTCCTTTTTCTATATCCCACTAACCACTTCTTGCACTCAGGTCATTATTAGAAGTATGTCACAGACAATGTATACTACCAGTCATCTCCTTACTGTCTTTGGGTCACCTGTAATAGTCTCATTGGCTTATCTCTGACATGAGTATGTTGTCATGCACTTGGTAAGATCATGCAGGATTGTTTGATGAATGTAACTGCAGTTGTAACAGTTTGATAACCCACTGATTATGAATCATCTTAAGCATACAATCTGAAGGTATTTGCTCACCACAAGTGTTTCCCACTGTTACATGGGCTATCCAGTGAAAGATTCAAATGGTAAAGGGAGGGGACAGTAAGGTCCTCCAGATGCTCAGGTTTATGAGACATAATGTGTTGACTCATCAAGCCCCAGATTATTACATGGCATTCTTATTGAAATCTATGATTGTTCAAAATTAAGTTGGCTTAACAATACATACAGAGAAGCTAAATTCATGAACAGTGCCAACATCTACAATTTATTAAATTTAAACACATAGTTTCTTCAAGTTTAATGTGGGAACAAACATGAATCTTAAAATCTCTATAGGGAAAGCTAACTAGCAGCTCTGTCCTCCTTCTACTATGTATTCCTTTCCCAGTGGTCCACTAAGCTGAGTAAAACTGTTTGTTAAGCTGCCAAGTTCTAGTTAAAATCCTTATGATGACCAAAATGTAATCACTTATGTCATAAACCTTCCAAATCACTAAATTTTATAGTAAAGGCAAATGAACATTGATCTTTACTAACACTGATGGTTTCAAGGAACTTTAAGAACTAGAGCATAGTAGGCTCTTAATAAATTCTTGATGATTTACTGGAGATATATAGATTTCAAAAATGACATACAAAAATATGAAAGTTAGGAATAATCATTAAGGGAATGATGAGGGGAATGATCACAGATTAACCATATGACAAGTTCAGAAAACTGAAGCAGTTGTGCAGTGATCTGATCATTTTTTTTTCAATTAAAAAACTTTATTTCACTACTGGCATGCAGTGAGTGTCTACTATGTCCCCAGCTTCATTTGAGTAATTGTGAGAGCTCCGTAAGGGTCTACTCAATCATAGAGTCTTAGAGCTGGAAATGACCTCAGAGAACATCCAGTTCAAAAAACAACTTAGTAGGAGCCCTTTTCACCTTTTTCACCTAGTTAGGGGATCTGGATCTGATCTAGTTGCCTTTTCAACTGACAAAAAACGTTTTACGTTTAAAAATAATAACAATAAAATGACTTACAATTGCTGCAATAAAAAGATCTGTGATATTTCAAATGTTTTTTTTTCTTTAATGATCCATTGATTTGTGCTTTTTTTCATTTTTATTCATCAAATCCCTTTGATTTTCTGTCATTTTTTTCTGCAAGATCCCGGTGTTTCTTTTTGAGAGTTTTCTTATACTTTTTTCAAAATGATATTTTACAATCAGATCTAGGTTTTTAAAATTATATTATTATATAATAAAAATGACAATTCTACCTAAATTAATTTACTTATTCAGTGCCATACCAATCAAACTACCAAAAAGTATTTTATAGAGCTGGAGAGAATAATAACACAGTTCATTTGGGAGAAGAAAAGGGTCTGAAATATCAAAGGAATTGATGAAAAGAAATGCAAGTGAAGGTTGCCTAGCCATACCAGATCTAAAACTGTATTATAAAGCAGCAATCATCAAAACTACTTTGTACTGGCTAAGAAATAGAATGGTGACCAGCCCTGTAGTCAGAAGGACCTGAGTTCAAATCTGGCCTCAGACACCCGACCCTGTGTCTGTGTGACCCCGGGCAAGTCACTCAACCCTTTTTGCCTTACCAAAAAAAAAAAAAAAAAGAAAAAAAGAAAAGAAAAGAAAAAAAAAAGACTGGTGGATCAGTGAAATAGGTTGGGTACACAAAATATAGTAGTCAATGTCTATAATAATCTACCATTTGATAAACTCAGAGACTACAGCTTCTTGGATAAGAACTCAATATTTGACAGAAAACTGCTAGGAAAACTAGAAAATGGTATGGCAGAAACTAGGCATAGGGCAACATTTTACACTGTATACCAACATAAGGTCAAAATGGGTTCATTATTTAGACATACAGAGTGATACTAAAAGCAAATTAGAAGAGCAAGGAATAGTTTACTTGTCAGATCTATGGAGAAAGAAAGAATTTATGACCAAACAAGAGATAGAGAATCTTATGAAATGCAAAATGAATAATTTTGATTACACTAAATTAAAAAGTTTTTACACAAAGCCAATGCAACCAAGATTTGAAGGGAAGCAGAAAGCTGGGAAACAATTTTTAGAGCCAGTGTCTCTGATAAAGGCCTTATTTCTAAAATATATAGAGAACTGAGTCAAATTTATAAGAATACAAGTCATTCCCCAATTGATAAAGCATCAAAGGATATGAGCAGGTAGTTTTCAAATGAAGAAATTAAGGTCACCTATAGTTATATGAAAAAATGCTCTGAAATACTGTTGATTAGAGAAGTGCAAATCAAAACATCTTTGAGGTACCACATCAGATCTGTCAGATTAGCTAACATGACAAAAGGGGAAAATGATAAATATTGGAGGAGGTGTGAGAAAATTAGGACTCTGATGCATTGTTGATGGAGTTGTGAGCTGATCCAGCTATTCTGGAGAGCAATTTTGAACTATGCCAAAAAACTACAAAACTGTGCATACCCTTTGATCCAGCAATACAACTACTTGGTCTGTATTGCAAAGAGAGCATAGAAAACGGAAAAAGGGCCCACATGCACAAAAAATATTTTATAGCAGCTCTTTTTGTGGCAACAATGAATTGGAAATTGAGAAGATGCCCACCAACTGGGGAATGGCTGATCAAATTGTCGTATATGAATATAATGGAATATTATTATTCTGTAAGAAATGATGAGCAGGCAGATTTCAGAAAAACCTGAAAGACTTACATAAACTGATGCTGAGTGAAGTGAGCAGAACCATGAGAACACTGTACACAGTAAAAGCAACATTGTGCAGTGACCAACTTTGATAGACTTAACTCTTCTCTTCAATGCAGCATTCTAAGACAATTCCAAAAGACTAACTAATGGAAGATGCTATCCATATCCACAGATAGAACTATTGAGTGTGAATGCAGATCAAAGCATACTGCTTTCTCTTTTTTTTTCTTTCTCATGATTTTTCACCTTTGGTTCTGATACTTCTTTACAACATGACTAATACGGAAATACATTTAATGTGATTGTACATGTATAGCCTATATCAGATTACATAATATCTTGGGGAGGGAGGAAAGGGTAAGGGGAAAAATTTGGAACTCAAAATCTTATAAAGGTGAATATTGAAAGCTAAAAATAAATTAATTTAAAAATAAAATGAATTAAAAAAGGCATATGTCTTGATTTTCATAAAGGGATGGAAATGGACTCAACAGACTATGGTATATTGCATTTGATAAAGTTTCCTAGCAAAATTCTTTTTAAAAAGTATTTTAATGACATAGTGAAAGTCTGGAAAATAAAATGCTGAGCACAAAGAGCTGCTATGTTTTTAACAGAAAATTTCACACCAAGGCTCATTTTTTTCTTTAAAGCATCACTAAACTGATGAAAATAGTCTAGTATAAAAAATATAAGGCCTACCTTAGATTCAAGAAAATCTGTTTCATGTCTTCTTTCTTAAACATATCAGGGACAATGGGCATGTTACTTAATCTTCCAAAGCCACAAGTAACTTAAAATATTAAGCTGCAGACAAGTTACTGAAATTTTGACAATGAGAATTCCTCATACTAACGAAATCCCGTGTTTGAACAATATCTTTATCTAAAAGGGAAGAAAATCAATTAGACTAGTAGTTCATGGGCATGTTTTAGGTATAGTTTACATAAATATTAACAAATCCTTTAGTAAAACTTCTTGTGTGTTTGGTGTGTGTATGTGTGTGTGTGTGTGTGTGTGTGTGTGTGTGTGTATGTGAGAGAGAGAGAGAGAGAGTGTTGAATGGCCACATCCGAAAAGTTCTGATTATAGTGCTCCATGAATTGGTTTTGTGTAGCCTAATACTTTTATCAATGACATCATAAAATCATGGATACTTCTCAGATTTTCATGTGGTACAAAGGTGTGATAGGTAGCTAACATACTATGACAGATTTAGGATCCAAAATGATTGTCACTGGCTTGAAATTTGAAATGGATCAAATAAGATGAAACTAAATAGGGAAAATATGAAGTCTTATATTTGGTATGTTGGTAAAAAAAACAGGCAAATTTATTAGTGCAAGATGTAGGATATCAATTTCTATGGAAAGAATATTTGGAGGTTTTAATGATCTACCCCTCATGGTGAGTCATCAGCAT